>NC_135238.1:192828198-193129358 GCF_051348905.1 Ranitomeya variabilis
CGGCACATTTCTGATTGGTCGCTCGCGGCAGGCGGCAACCAATCAGAAAAGTGCCGCGCACCACGAAGGCATATATCTTTGTCCACCCTGAGCGGGTGTAGGACGCTGGTGACGTCACTTATCTCCGGACATTATCTCCGGACAAAGCCACGGAAGTTGGCACAAATTGCCGGAAGTAGTATTCTAGGCAATTATATATTAGATTTTAATGTTATCAGTGTTTACCTTTGAACGTTTATATTGTATTGTCCTGTCACCAGCCATGTGTACGATTATCGGCCGAAAGCCTCTCTGGAACCAATAATCACCCCATGTAAAGGTATCTTTATAAGTTAAAGATTCAGAATACTATGACTTTTATCATATCCTGAACAGTCAAGTTTTTTATGAACCGTTAAGGTTTTCTGGTTGAAGTAAAAAAAACTCTGAGTGTTTACAGTTTGAAACCATAAAATGTTGAAAAATTATGTCATTCTTGAGTATATCACTCAATGGTGCTCATAAACGTGTCAAATTTGATCTATAATATACTTTAATATACGTTACTTTAATCTTTAATATACTTAAGAACAGGGCCCCAGACATCACACAGGGGGTCTGAAACACCGCACAGTGGTCCAAAATATCGCTGTGCTCTGCCTGGGGCCCCATATGCTGCCTGGGGCCACTGTGCTCTGCCTGGGGCCCCATATGCTGCCTGGGGCCCCTGTGCTCTGCCTGGGGCCCCATATGCTGCCTGGGGCCCCTGTGCTCTGCCTGGGGCCCCTGTGCTCTGCCTGGGGCCCCATGTTCTGCCTGGGGCCCCTGTGCTCTGCCTGGGGCCACTGTGCTCTGCCTGGGGCCCCATATGCTGCCTGGGGCCCTTGTGCTCTGCCTGGGGCCCCATATGCTGCCTGGGGCCCCTGTGCTCTGCCTGGGGCCCCTGTGCTCTGCCTGGGGCCCCATATGCTGCCTGGGGCCCCTGTGTTCTGCCTGGGGCCCCATGTTCTGCCTGGGGCCCCTGTGCTCTGCCTGGGGCCACTGTGCTCTGCCTGGGGCCCCATATGCTGCCTGGGGCCCCTGTGCTCTGCCTGGGGCCCCATATGCTGCCTGGGGCCCCTGTGCTCTGCCTGGGGCCACTGTGCTCTGCCTGGGGCCCCATAGGCTGCCTGGGGCCCCTGTGCTCTGCCTGGGACCACTGTGCTCTGCCTGGGGCCCCTGTGCTCTGCCTGGGGCCACTGTGCTCTGCCTGGGGCCCCATATGCTGCCTGGGGCCCCTGTGCTCTGCCTGGGTGTAGGACACTGGTGACGTCACTTATCTCCGGACATTAGCTCCGGACATTAGCTCCGGACATTAGCTCCGGACATTATCTCCGGACATTAGCTCCGGACAAAGCCACGGAAGTTGGCACAAATTGCAGGAAGTAGTATTCTAGGCAATTATATATTAGATGGGCATTTCCTGAAGGAAATACATGGTGCTTGAACAGCGCTACCAGCTTTACAGCAGCACTTTTCACACACGGGACTGGGGGGCGCGCTTACTTTTGCACCCGGGGCCGGGGGCGCGCTTACTTTTGCACCCGGGGGCGCACTTACTTTTGCACCCGGAGGCGCACTTACTTTTGCACCCGGGGGCGCACTTAGTTTTGCACCCGGGGGCGCACTTACTTTTGCACCCGGGAGCGCACTTACTTTTGCACCCGGGGGCGCACTTACTTTTGCACCCGGGGGCGCACTTACTTTTGCACCCGGGGGCGCACTTACTTTTGCACCCGGGGGCGCACTTACTTTTGCACCCGGGGGCGCACTTACTTTTGCACCCGGGGGCGCACTTACTTTTGGGGCCGCACTTACTTTTGGTGGGCGGGGACCCTTGGCCTCCGATTTGGTGGGCGGGGACCCTCGACCTCCGATTTGGTGGGCGGGGACCCTCGGCCTCCGCTTTGGTGGGCGGGGCCCCTCGGCCTCCGATTTGGTGGGCGGGGTCCCTCTGCCTCCGATTTGGTGGGCGGGGACCCTCGGCCTCCGATTTGGTTGGCGGGGCCCCACGGCCTCCGATTTGGTGGGCGGGGTCCCTCTGCCTCCGCTTTGGTGGGCAGGGCCGCTCGGCCTTCGATTTGGTGGGCGGGGCTCCTCGGCCTCCGATTTGGTTGGTGGGGCCCCTCGGCCTCCGATTTGGTGGGCGGGGCCCGTTATCCTCCGATATGGTGGGCGGGGACGCTCGGCCTCTGATTTGGTGGGCGGGGCCCCTCGGCCTCTGATTTGGTGGGCGGGGCCCCTCGGCCTCCGATTTGGTGGGCGGGGCCCCTCGGCCTCCGATTTGGTTGGCGGGGCCCCTCGGCCTCCGATTTGGTGGGCAGGGCCCTTTGGCCTCCGATTTGGTGGGCGGGGCCCCTCGGCCTCCGATTTGGTTGGTGGGGCCCCTCGGCCTCCGATTTGGTGGGCGGGGACCCTCGGCCTCCGATTTGGTGGGCGGGGACCCTCGGCCTCCAATTTGGTGGGCGGGGACCCTCGGCCTCCGATTTGGTGGGCGGGGACCCTCGGCCTCCGATTTGGTGGGTGGGGACCCTCGGCCTCCGATTTGGTGGGCGGGGACCCTCGGCCTCCGATTTGGTGGGCGGGGCCCCTCGTCCTCCGATGTGGTGGGCGGGGACCCTCGGCCTCCGCTTTGGTGGGCGGGGCTGGGCCCCTCGTCCTCCGCTTTGGTGGGCGGGGCCGCTCGGCCTCCGATTTGGTTGGCGGGGCTCCTCGGCCTCCGATGTGGTGGGCGGGGCCCCTCGGCCTCCGATTTGGTGGGCGGGGCCAGGCCCCTCGGCCTCCACTTTGGTGGGCGGGGCCGCTCGGCCTTCGATTTGGTGGGCGGGGCTCCTCGGCCTCCGATTTGGTTGGCGAAGCCCCTCGGCCTCCGATTTGGTTGGCGGGGCCCCTCGGCCTCCGATTTGGTGGGCGGGGACTCTCGGCCTCCGATTTGGTGGGCGGGGACTCTCGGCCTCCGATTTGGTGGGCGGGGACCCTCGGCCTCCGATTTGGTGGGCGGGGACCCTCAGCCTCCGATTTGGTGGGCAGGGACCCTCGGCCTCCGATTTGGTGGTCGGGGACCCTCGGCCTCCGCTTTGGTGGGCGGGGCCCCTCGGCCTCCGATTTGGTGGGCGGGGTCCCTCTGCCTCCGATTTGGTGTGCGGGGACCCTCGGCCTCCGCTTTCGTGGGCGGGGCCCCTCGACCTTCGATTTGGTGGGTGGGGCTCCTCGGCCTCCGATTTGGTTGGTGGGGCCCCTCGGCCTCCAATTTGGTGGGCGGGGACCCTCGGCCTCCGATTTGGTGGGCGGGGACCCTCGGCCTCCGATTTGGTGGGCGGGGACCCTCGGCCTCCGCTTTGGTGGGTGGGGCCCGTCGGCCTCCGATTTGGTGGGCGGGGCCCCTCGGCCTCCGATTTGGATGGTGTGGACCCTCGGCCTCCGATTTGGTGGGCGGGGCCCCTCGGCCTCCGATTTGGTTGGGGGGGCCCCTCGGCCTCCGATGTGGTGGGCGGGGCCCCTCGGCCTCCGATTTGGTGGGCGGGGACCCTCGGCCTCCGATTTGGTGGGCGGGGACCCTCGGCCTCCGATTTGGTAGGCGGGGCCCCTCGGCCTCCGATTTGGTGGGCGGGGACCCTCATCCTCCAATTTGGTGGGCGGGGACCCTCGGCCTCCAATTTGGTGGGCGGGGACCCTCGGCCTCCGATTTGGTGGGCGGGGATCCTCGGCCTCTGATTTGGTGGGCGGGGACCCTCGGCCTCCGATGTGGTGGTCGGGGCCCCTCGGCCTCTGCTTTGGTGGGCGAGGCCGGGTTGCTCGGCCTTCAATTTGGTGGGCGGGGCTCCTCGGCCTCCGATTTGGTTGGCGGGGCCCCTCGGCCTCCGATTTGGTTGGCGGGGCCCCTCGGCCTCCGATTTGGTGTGTGCTCTGCCTGGGGCCACTGTGCTCTGCCTGGGGCCCCATATGCTGCCTGGGGCCCCTGTGCTCTGCCTGGGGCCCCTGTGCTCTGCCTGGGGCCCTGTGCTCTGCCTGGGGCCACTGTGCTCTGCCTGGGTGTAGGACACTGGTGACGTCACTTATCTCCGGACATTAGCTCCGGACATTAGCTCCGGACATTATCTCCGGACATTAGCTCCGGACATTATCTCCGGACATTAGCTCCGGACAAAGCCACGGAAGTTGGCACAAATTGCAGGAAGTAGTATTCTAGGCAATTATATATTAGATTACATTGGATGGGATTTTACTGATGTGTGTTTTTCTTTACAGACCGGATAGCTGTGATTTGTCATTTTTACCTATCGGCAACCAACAGTTACCAGCCCAGCACAAGTAAGAAAGAGCATACGCTCTCATTAGACCTCATCCACACCTCAGTATTTGCTCAGCATTTTGCATCTGTGTTTGTATGCCAAAACCTGGAGTCAAATTTACAAAGAAAAACTGTAATTGAAAGAATGACACCTATGTTTTTGATACACTCTTGGTTTCGGCTTAAAAAAAAAAGATGAAATGCTAATCAAAAATACTGATGTGTGAATGAGGCCTTAGATACAGTGTTGTGGATTTTCCAATGTACTACTTGTCTTGAATAAACTGATGAACTCTTTTCCCACTCCGGTTGCTGAGTTCTATCATATCCATTTTATAACAAGTGTTTTTAACTGTAGAACTAGTGCAGTATGTGGAACTACCCATGATGTAGAAATGCAGGCACCCGGTGGAGCCTCTTAAAGGGAATCTGTCACCCCAAAAATCGTATATGAGCTAAGGCCACCGGCATCAGGGGCTTATCTACAGCATTACAGAGTGCTGTAGATAAGCCCCAGATGTAACATGAAAGGTAAGAAAAACACATTATATTATACTCACCCAGGGGCGGTCCCGGTGCGGTCTGGTCCGATGGGCGTCGCGGTCTGGGTTCGGGGCCTCCCATCTTCATACGATGAAGTCCTCTTCTTGTCTTCCTGCCGCGGCTCCGGCGCAGGCATACTGATTTGCCCTGTTTTGGGAAAAGCAAAGTACTGCAGTGCGCAGACACCAGGAAAGGTCAGAGAGGCCCGGCGCCTGCGCACTGCATTACTTTGCTCTACCCTCAACAAGGCAGACAAAGTACGCCTGTGCCAGAGCCGCAGCATGAAGACAAGAGGAGGACGTCATTGTAAGAAGATGGGAGGCCCCGGACCGGACCGCGACGCCCACCGGACTGGACCGCAGCAGGACCGCCCCTGGGTGAGTATAATCTAACCTCTTTTTCTTATCTTTCAGGTTACATCGGGGGCTTATCTACAGCATTACAGAATGCTGTAGATAAGCCCCTGATGCCGGTGACCTTAGCTCTTATATAATTTTTTGGGTAACAGATTCCCTTTAAAGAGATTCAGGGATAAATATTATAAAAAATTACCAATTGTTTTAAGCACGTTTTTGAGTTAAATCTACCGTAATTTGTTTTTCTTTTATTTTTTATAATGTTTTTATTCCATACCACTATCTATGTATATTAAAATTGAAATCTTGCAATATCCACACTGGCCACTGTGGTTGTATTAGACTCATTGGCTTTCCGACTCATCAAAGCAATTGCGCCAGAATTCTGCTATGAAAATAGTCTGTTTCTGCTAATATACAAGTGGATCTCCTGAAATAACCGAAAAAAGGAGTGTAGAATAGTCTCATTGGCCAATGTTAAAATAGCAGCATTTCTATTTTTGTTTCCAAACAGATTGTGATATGAAAAATGAATTAAAAAAGCAGAATAAAAAAAAATAAAATAAAAAGTAGCATATAAACCTGATTCGAACTATAAGTCATTTTCTGATGATAAATTGCCTTTAAAGTCAATGTAATTTTTGTTGGCGACCCTTTGTATTAGTCAGACATTGGCTGTGAAACCATGTCATATCTTCCGTTATAAATTAAAAACATTACTATTTTGTCAATGTAGTCTAAAATATTTAAAAGCATTTAAAAAAAAAAACACTGAAGAGCACATACACAATTTGTACAAATTCACCCAGAAATCATGGTTGGTAACAGTCCTGCATCTATTCTTCCCCATCAGGATTGTGTTGCTCGCTGATAACCAAACTAGAGGATCATGCTGCGTTATACTAATTTGGAAAAAAAAACATTTCACCGACCTTTAATCATATCAGATATAGCTTACCAGGCTTTTTTTAATATTATTTTATTTTGAATGAAAGCTAGCATACATTGCTCCTTGACTTTGTTCACACGTGGCGTTTTGCAGTATTTTTTATGCAAATTAAAAGCTGATTTTTACACTGCCATCAAAAGCTATGGGATTTTAGAAATCTTATGCACACGCTTGTTTTTTTATGACTGAATTTGAGAACTGCAGCATTTCTTAAATCCGCATCATATGTTTTTGCAGCATTTTTTCACCCATAAAATCAATTAAAAAGTGAAAAAAATGCTGCAAAAACACAAACATTTTCTCTGCCTTTTTGTGACTTTTTGGTGAATAAAACTAACTTTATTAAACCTGTACTATAGAGAAAATACACGTAAACTGTATGCCAAAAACGCGTAGAAAACGCGTTAAAAATGCAGAACAATGGCCCATTTTAATGAAGCATTTTTACTGCAAAAAGAGTAGGTTTTGGCTGCAGAAAAAAATGCAGTGTGTGAACATTGTCTATTTGTACTATGCTTGCTTATATAGCAGAATTAATTCCACAGCACTACCCAGACTTCATCATCACTGTCTCTATTGGGGCTCACAATCTACATTTTCTATCAGTATGTTTTTGGAATGTGGGAGGAAACCGGAGACTCCGGAGGAAACCCACACAAACACGGGGAGAACATACAAATTCTTTGCAGATGTTGTCCTTGGTGGGATTTGAACCAAACCAACAATGCTAACCACTGAGCCACCCTGCTGTCCAGCTAATAATAGTTTCCTTCTTTCATAGAAAGAAAAATAAGGATAACATGTTTGAATCTGGTAAGTATGATGTCATCGTGGCCAAAAATATTTACTGCGCCTAAGCGATGAATTTGGGACAAATTTTTGAAATTTTGTGCAAAATAGTGATGATTTCACTCTTTGGAACCAGATGGAGGTGGCAACGATAATCCGATTGTATGCTGGAGGCAATAAACCCATTATTTTTTTTGGAACATTTTTTCATAAATTTATGCTATTAAGTTTACGTCTTTCAGAAAGTAAGGACCAGTGGCAGCACATCCATGGTCAGCTGCTGAATGTCAGCATCATGGCAATCCCGTGCCTCTGCTCCATGGCCCCGAGAGGCTTGGCACCTAATACCAGGTCAGTAGAGGCTTTACAAGAATTACATTTCCCCACACCGCCAGATTGATTAAACCTTTCTAAAAACGTTTCCGCGGATTGCTCAAGGAGTCGTGATCTCCCAAGATAGGTTGCCGTCAGTCTAAAGGATTATGAGCAATTATAGGATCTGTAAAAATTAGGTCAAGTAGTCTAGCTGGAATATTCCAAATATAATTACTGTGATCGTATTACTGTAACAGAAGGACGGGCAAAAACTGTTTCTTGATAGTTGTAATGCCGTAGCCTTACCGACAGTTGTGAACAGCTGAGAATTCAGTTTGGAGGGAGATATTTAAGTGTTACCGCCATCTCTTAACATTACCGACCTATGGTTAAGCAGGACTTCTGTTAAGTTACAGGGAATGTGTCACCTCATTTAATTTACTAATTAGGACCAGACAATTTTTCTAATTTCTCTATATATCTTGATTATATTCTTTTATTCTGTTATTTATACATGATAGAGCCCTTTTTGACACTTCTGCTCAGTTCCGTTAACAGCAGTTTTGAGATACACCTTTCAGCAGGTGTCTCACTGAGTTCTATGGGAGAATGTTGTTGGCAGGGGATACTGAGAAGGAAGAGTTAGGAGTAGTAATGAGTGAATATACTCGTTACTCGAGATTTCTCGAGCATGCTCAGGGGTCCACCGAGCATCAGTGACTGCTCTCAAAGTGATCAGGATCATCGTGGGACATTATGGATTATCTTCTGTGTGGACAGGTGAGGAATATTGTGGTTTATTATTTTATTTTTGTTACAGTAAATGTTGGTGTCGGTGGATAAGGCATTCAGTTAATATGGTTTAATTAAGATTCATTAAAGGAGTCTGTGTCATTGTTTCAATTAAAGAATTTTATTCTGGGTGTCTGTGTATTTATACAATATCACTATGGGGTTACTAATGGATAGGCGTCTTATAGACGCCTCTCTATTACTAACCTGTGGGCTTGATGTCACCTGACAATAAAAAGGTGCAAGGGCAAGTGGGAAGAGCGAGGCTAAGGCTAAGTCTCACAAAACGATTTACCAACGATCACGACCAGCGATACGACCTGGCCGTGATCGTTGGTAAGTCGTAGTGTGGTCGCTGGAGAGCTGTCACACAGACAGCTCTCCAGCGACCAACGATGCCGAAGTCCCCGGGTAACCAGGGTAAACATCGGGTTACTAAGCGCAGGGCCACGCTTAGTAACCTGATGTTTACCCTGGTTACCATCGTAAATGTAAAAAAAAACAAACAGTACATACTCACCCTGGTTACAAGCGAACGCATCGCTGGATCGCTGTCACACACCGATCCAGCGATGACAGCGGGAGATCCAGCGACGAAAGAAAGTTCCAAACGATCTGCTACGACGTACGATTCTCAGCAGGGTCCCTGATCGCTGCTGCATGTCAGGCACAGCGATATCGTATGGATATCGCTGGAACGTAACGGATCGTACCGTCGTAGCGATCAAAGTGCCACTGTGAGACGGTACCCGTAGTGTCAGATGCGACTTTCCTGGGGTGGTTGATAGCTGATGTTTTTATATCCATGGCCCCTTCCTAGGCTATTAATATCAGCTCGCAGCTGTGTGCCTAGCCTTTGCTGGTTAGATTTTATAGGGGGACTCAATGTCAATTTTTTTTCTGGAGCTCCCCCGTAAACCGGGTAAAGGCTAAGCAAACAGCTGTGAGCTGATATTAATATCCTGGAATCCTTTATGGCTGTTGGCTCCTTCCCAGAATATTAACATCAGCCCTCTGCCATCAGCTTTCCCTCTGCTAGTTATTAAAATTATGCGGGAGCCCACTCAATTTTTTTTCCATTTTTTTCCTTTAAAATTAACAGTAGTTGTCTAGTTAATGCCTATGTACCTTCGTTCTATTAATGCACCTACATAGGTTGGTGACAATGTGTGTGTTTGTTTGTGTGTTTGTGTTTACTTATCGGCTTAGTAATGAGGGTGTCAGGCTGACACCTTTTCATTAATAAGCCTAGAGCTAGGTGTCAATGACAGCTGCTGACACCAAGCCATATTCCCATTGCCCTGATACCACTGCATCAGCATGAAAAAGTGGTGGTGAACTAAGAAATTACATCACCAAACTTTTTTAAAAATATCTTTATTTAGCTCATAAAAGCCTGTACAAAAACACACCAAACATGAGGCAAAAACGCACATTTTTCCTGCCAAGAGATGCAGAAACCTTGCAGAAATTTCTGCAAGCAAATACTCAACGTACACACATAGCCTAATACTTTTGGGTATCGTTTTCGGGTGTGTATGTCTACTGGAGATGGACACTCAGACACAGTGTACTACGTCTGAGTGTCTGCCTCTAGTAGGCGTACATGTCCTAAAATGCTGCACAACAGAGCACACGTTCACTCTGTCGGCACCAATATAGTCAATGTCCCTGTCGGGGCATACACCTGAATCGTGTTTTGCTGGGAATTTGGGTGAACACAGTGTGAAAGCACCCTTACTGTTAGGTGCTGTAGATCAACTCCTATTATTGCCAGGTGCTGCAGATCAGCTACTATTATTGCCAGGTGCTGCAGATCAGCTTCCATTTTTGCAAGGTGCTGCAGAATAACTCCTATAATTGCCAGGTACTGTAGATCAGAAACTATTTTTACCAGGTGCTGCAGATCAGCTCATATTACTGCAGATCAGATTCTATTATTTTAATAGTTGCTGATCTGCAGCAGCCAGTATGATCGCATGATAAAGCTGTGTTGTTCCACATTATGCACTGCAAATAGCCTCATTAGAAATGAAGAGGACTTGAACTTTATCTTCACCTCTTGGGTGTAGTAACCTTATAAAACATTATTAACCATTTATTGAGCCTTGCCACACGATTTAGAATAAGAAGTCAAACCAGTTACTCCATTTGCAGACATGTGTTTTGGGGTTTTTGCCCTTCATGAGTGAAAAGCTGCTTTAAAGAGGCTATTCGCATATTTAACTTCCCAAAAGAGCATTTCATCAACCTATAATCAGGGCTGTGGAGTCAATCAGAGAAACCACCAACTCCAACTCCTTAATTTCCCTGACTTCCGACTCTGACTCCGACTCTGACACCACGACTCAGACTTTGACTCCACAGCATCGGTCACTACAGAGCATGTACATAAAGTTCAGCACAGATTCATCTCAACTAAAAGCCCAGATCTTTAGCTCAGGAACAGAACAGACATTTATAGGACATTTCATAATTTTCCCAAATTATTATGAAAACATTTACAGCACATCCTGCACTGAACTACGGAACCCAATTTATTATATATATTAGGAGTCAGTCCATTTTATACCGTGAAGGAACAGATGATTGGCCTCGGGGAGACCAAAACATCCAACACCGCGGAGACACCATCACGTGTTTCTCAACGCAGTGATCCAGAACACTGCCCCCATCCCTTATGGGAAATATGCAAATGCATGTAGGATAGCTGCGGAGACACCATCACGTGTTTCTCAACGCAAGCAGTGAATAGCCAGACCATTCCCCGGGAAGGAACAACCACGGGAAGGGCAGCATCCAATAAAGGAAAACATCCAATACAGGAAAACCACCTATGCCAAGCATGGTATCCATCCACAGACAGCTGTTTCGGGGTGTTTGCCCCTCATCAGTGTGGAGTAGGAATCTGGCTATTAGGAGCAGTGCCTAGTAAAAGGCTGTGAAGGAACAGATGATTGGCCTCGGGGAGACCAAAACATCCAACACCGCGGAGACACCATCACGTGTTTCTCAACGCAGTGATCCAGAACACTGCCCCCATCCCTTATGGGAAATATGCAAATGCATGTAGGATAGCTGCGGAGACACCATCACGTGTTTCTCAACGCAAGCAGTGAATAGCCAGACCTTTCCCCGGGAAGGAACAACCACGGGAAGGGCAGCATCCAATAAAGGAAAACATCCAATACAGGAAAACCACCCCGAAACAGCTGTCTGTGGATGGATATTTCCCTCAAGGGATGGGGGCAGTGTTCTGGAGGCCAATCATCTGTTCCTTCACAGATTTTTACTAGGCACTGCTCCTAATAGCCAGATTCCTACTCCACACTGATGAGGGGCAAACACCCCGAAACAGCTGTCTGTGGATGGATACCATGCTTGGCATAGGTGGTTTTCCTGTATTGGATGTTTTCCTTTATTGGATGCTGCCCTTCCCGTGGTTGTTCCTTCCCGGGGAAAGGTCTGGCTATTCACTGCTTGCGTTGAGAAACATGTGATGGTGTCTCCGCAGCTATCCTACATGCAGTCCATTTTATACCGACTCCAACTCCAACTCCACCAAAATGGACTCCGACTGTGACTCCATGACTCCAACTCCACAGCCCTGCCTATAAGTCTGCTTACACTGGGTTTGCAATCTCAACAAGGAGAAGCCTTTCGCCTTAGACACTCTCTGTTTCCTTCCGGGCTGAACGGTGAGGGTGCTATGACATGATATTGGTAATGTATCCTAAAGACAAATTGTCATACCACAGTGGTGGAAGACCCTTTGTTACTCCCTCTAGGCTCTAATCTACCGGGTTCAATGTGACATTACAAGGCTGCGATAACTAAAACCTTGGATCTCTTGCACTCTCTTCCTGCACAAATATTAATGGTCAAATGATTTATTTTAAATAATATCATGTATTATCATTGTCATATTTTATCTTCTTATTCTCTTTTAGATTGAATGATGGCACAATGGCTCTGATAATTGTGCGAGATACTTCCCGACCGGAGTTTGTGAAGCATTTGAAGCGCTACGCCACTCTGCAAAATCAGGTAGAGAAGTAATTGTTAAATACCCGACAGATTAATACTGATGACCTCTTAAGACGTCTTTACTTCCTGGGCTCCATCAGAGTACATTAGCCATTATGTTACAGATTTGAAAGTTCTCAATCAGTTTAATGCAGCTTAGTCCCTTTTAATCCACCCCATACTATTTAGAATAGTTCATTGCCGAAGAGGCTAGACAGGAAGCTGAGTATATACTATATAAGAGAAATTGGTATACACCATACAACTAGGTTACAGCATGTATTTGCTTTGGTATCAGTTGATCTGCTACGTACACCACAATACTTTATAGTGCCTCTAATGTACTGTATCTTATATTCTGTAGAAGTGTTTAAATATTTTTGAAGTTTTACAATTAACACTTTTTTTTCTAGTTTGACTTTCCTTTTGTTGAAACTCACTTGGTTAAAGAAGTTAAGTTGTGCCTTCAGGACATTAGTCACTGTGATAATGACTCACGCAAACACAATAGGGAGGCACTTACAGGGTTAAGTGAAGACGTTCATCCATGGAATATTGATGGGGATTTAATGGAAGCCTCCTCTGAAGTTCATGTCCGGTGAGTAATAAAGCTGCCAGGTATTGTCATTGGCATTTTCCTAATGTAACATTTGTTTATAACAAACTTCTGTTCCTGGACAGTGGTTGCCCAAAACAAGGAGCAAAAAATGTTAATGGGTTTCGTAAAACTGCTCTTCCCAGTGCAATTTGTTTTAAAGAAATAAACTGCTTTATTCACTCTCCACAAATCTAGCACTGAGTCTCCACCTCCGCTCCTGGTGTCTGTGACATCACGTAGACAGCGCTGCCATCAATAACTGATATTAACGGCTCTGAGTAGCTCATGCCATTAACTAGGCCAGAGCCGCTGTGCCTAATTATTGGGTCAAAGTGATGTCAGACTTTCTATCGAGCCTGTACATTGCTTCATCGGTAGACATATACCCTTTTTAAAAAAATCTATAGCACACCGGTTCCTTTTTTTTTTTAAATGGTTGTCTGCTTTTAACAATTTATTTGATACCATATAAAGGAAGATTGATTCATGCTACTGGTCCCGGCAGAATGAGAGTTTCAATGTGCTAGTGCATCCTTATAGGTTTTACTCTAAAAGTTTTAGGCTTTTCAGAAAATTTATTTTTGAAAAGCCATACGTCTCCGGTGCCTAATGGAAGAGGAAGGTCACCGGCGGCTTCTCCATGCCTCACTTGACTAACAGTGCACTCCTTGTGCGTGTAAGGAGAGACCTGACATTCTAGGGGAGCATGGCAGGGAGAAGCCACCAGGGACCTGCCTTGGATTAGTCATCAGAGACGCGTGGTCTCTGGTCGGCTTTTGAAAGTGTGTTTTCTTTTTTCGACAAAAAACATACATGGCTGCAATAATGAACAAGTCTCTAATTCATGCTGCATGTAGTTTGGACAGTTTAAATCTGCTCCCAGTTTCCCTTTCATCGCAACATGTCCTGATATCTGAGGAGGAACCCATCAGTAAGAGACCAACTTTACTGCAGCAGCACCACAGAGGAAAAGGAGAATTACACTGCGCTGCCCATGTAATCCATAGTTGTGACAAGTCCTTCAAAGTATGAGACTCCTCCTTAAAGAGGACTTATCACCAAATTTTACATGTTGAACTGGACACAGGATATAACAAGTGGCTGCAGAGAGGAATAAAACGCGTTTTTTTTATTTTTTAATTCTGCCTCTCTGTTGTGGAGATATTAGCAAGCAAAATATTTGGCACCTAATGAGTTAAGTCCAAGTGGGCGTTATCAGATAGTTTTCACTGGGGGCTGCACTTCTCCCTGTTTGAGTTGCTATCCGATGACACCCATTTGGCATTAACAAATTTAACTCATTAGGTGCCAAATACTTTGATTGCTAACGTCTCCACACCAAAGAGGCATAATTAAAAAATAACAAAAACTTTTATTCCACAATGTAGGCACAATTATATCTTGTGTCGAGTTCAGCATGAGAAATTTGGTGAAAGGCAATCTTTATCTTACTCTCATTGAGCATTTGATATTAGGTTTTCTAAAATAGACAAATCATATAATTAAAACAATACTTGTGAATGTAAAACTTTCCATTCTTTTTCACCACAGTCAGTTTACATTGCTTTTTCTTTACTTTCCAGCTTACATCCTGAACTCATAAATCTATATGGGAGCAACATAGAGGAACTGGATGAGGCGAAAGTGAAATGCAGCTGTTTGTAACAAAAAGCTAGTCGTATACGACCCGCGTCCTCATTTTTTAAAAATGTCATTTTTATTGATTTGTGACAGCAGAGACATTTCAGTGGCAATGTTTAATCAAATTAAAGGGATCGTTTTCAAAGGAACACAATTACAGCCAGAAACATACAACTCATTAAAACTTTAGACAATAGTACAAAATTCTTACACAACATAAAGATTGCAGACCAGGCTATCTTACAATATATACTTTTTTATAGAATTTGTAAACTTGCACTAGTTTCTGTAGTAGCATTTTTATAAAACAATGTGCAATAAACATATTTTTTGCAAAGCTATCCATTTCAGTTGACTTCAGTGACATACTTCCTTGTATATAATTTGACTTTCTGCCCAAGCATGGCGTGAGCAGACTATAAGTTTTCCATAGTCACATAAGCATGATTTCTTCTTTTGCTTATGTTCCAATGTATCCATTGTTTTTGTGCCCAGTGTATATGTCCGGCACCGTGCCCATCATGTTTTTATTTCAAATGATGTAGATGTGTATATAAATCTGTGACCACAAAGTGTTTATGATTTATATTCAACTTGGTAGGAAATTTTAACCCAAGCCTTTGTTCCGCCTCAGGACACCTACAAAATTTCCCAGAAACTCCCTGGCAGTTGTGGTCCTGTATATAGGAGTCATCACCAGTGTAACAATATACCCTGAGATAACCCTACTGACTTATAATGAGCTCTGTCAGTTTTTGGTGTGATTTCCATTACTCTACCAAGAAGATTAGCACTGCCTATAAAATGTTTTTCTTCCCATCAGATCGAATCAGACTGCTGACAGAGGCTTCGACCAAAGCTTCTGACCATAGTGTGAAGAGAGCCTCAAGTAGAGAAATATTCTGAAAACATTTTACCACAATGGACAACCTTTGAGTCCAAGAAAACTGGAGAACTCTTTGAAGTCTAAGTAATGTCTGCCACAACAATGATCGATAGATTGTAATGATGAGCGAATGTGCTCGGAAAAGGTGGTATTGGAGCATGCTCGGGTGCTAACCGAGTGTCATTTGGTGTGCTCGAAAAATATGTTTGAGTCTTCCCGGTTGCATGTCTCGTGGCTGTATAACAACTGTGAGACATGCAGCCGCGGGGACTCAAACATATTTTTCGAGCACACTGAAGACACTCGGTTAGCACCCGAGCGTGCTCCGATACCACCTTATCCCAGCACGTACGCTTATCACTAATAGATTGAAATTGTAAATAACTACTAAGTCAGTCTGGTCTGGTACAATAAGAGTTATCTAACCCTAAACTCAGATGAAAAACTAGAAGAAATGTCTGTCATTAAAAGGGTTGTCCAGTGAAAACAAGTTATAACCAAGACACAGGATAGGTGATTACTTACTGATCAGTGGGAGTCTGACTGCTGGGATCTGCATCAGTCAGCAGAATGGATCATTTTTAGACTAGGGTCACACACCTTTTTTTCTCTCATCCAAGAAAATCGGTTAATTTATGCTAATCACACTCTGATCAGAGTTTGATAAGAGTATGATCCGATATTCTTGGATAAGGACAATAAAAAAAATTGCATCTTCTCCATTCAGTCTGTCCATGAAAATCAGACCGCACTGAGATATATCAGACTGCACTCAGAAATTATCCATGCATAGTCCAATTTTTTTCCATGGACCCATAGCCATGAATGGATTCAACTTGTGCATGCTGTGATTTTTTTTTTGTACATGTGCAGGACCCCATAGAATAACATGGGGATGAATGCTATCAAAACGACGCATAGCATTCATCCAATTTTTACGGTTCTGTGTATGAACCCTTATCCCAGTTATAAAAAGGAACAACCGGTCGGATGCCCGACTGCCGCTCCCCTCAATCTCTATGGGCTTGCTGGAAAAAGATGAGTGCAGAGCTCGGCAGCCCCATAGGAAATTAATGGAATGGCAGTCGGGCCAATCAACAAATATTAGCATAGTAATTAAACATATTATATTTTATCGATCTATCACAATGTGTCTGTAAAGTGGCTGACAGGGGCTGTCGGGGGAACTTTTATCAGACTAGGATTGCTTTTGCCAGTAGTTGATAGCAGGGCTCTAGAGGAGACTCGCTGCAGTTCTATTTGTAGAATGGAAGTGCCACATTTATGGAAAAGCAGAGCATCACCATATGGTCCATTGTGTACATTGGGGGTCCCAGTGGTCCTTCAGCACTAAAATCTTTCCTGGATTCCCGCAGCAAACATTTAACATCAGGTTGCAAACCTGTTATTCAGCATCTTGTGATTTCTGTGCAATTTACAGTATAGTTATTCTCTTGTTAAAGAATATAAAAGAGCAGCAAATATACATGTCTATTAGCTTTCATTCATTAACTCATTTCACCATTCATTCAGGGGTAGGAACTAAAGCTCATTGGGTGTTCCGTTTTAGCAAAAATAGGTTATTTAAACTTAAGTGACATTTTTTTTTTTCAATATACAGATGTGTGAACAAGTCTTTGCCCCCTTCCTGTGTAGAGAATTTGAACTCAGCTTCCCAAAGATGTGATAAACCACAGTGAATTTACGTTTAAGGGGGTTGTGGGCAATCAGTTTTTCACACAGGGCCCTGTAGGTTTGGATCTCTTTTTCCCTTATTAATAAAGACCTTCATTTAAAAACTGCATTTTGTATTTACTTGTCTTATCTTTGTCTAATATTTACATTTGCTTGGTGATCTGAAACATTTAAGTGTGACAAACATGCAAAAATATAGGAAATCAGGAAGGGGGCAAAGACTTTTTCACACAACTGTATTTTCTGTATTGTTCATTGTTTGAAGATTCCTGCTTGCTGAAATTTAATAGTAACATTCACTGCTTTTTTTTCCACTAAAACATTTGTCCTGGCACATGGGTTCTCCTCTCCTAACAGTATGTGTCTTCTATGAAGTTGAGCCTGTGTATCCTTCACATCACTTTGGACAATCCCTTAATGTTGGAAGGGTTCAATGACGACAAGATGATCCTACAGTTTGGACAAGTGCAAGGCCTCATTCAGACATCAGTTTTTTGTGTATTTGATTAAAAATTAGGTATAACCTTCTATTAAAGGAGTGTTCTCATCGTCTTCCTTCTGAAATGCACTCCTTGCTTACTGGTTGCTGGGGACGGTGCGTTCCTGAAGATTGACAATTTGGACCTGCAGCATGGTCAGACCACCAGTCTGAACTACACACTCTCCCGTGATACTATCAAAGACAACTTTGCCTCTGCATCACAGAAGAAGTGCAGGAGACTGAAGCTTTCCAACTTCATAGCGCCACTTGCAGAAAAGAGCTTGGAAGTGTCGCATGCTCATTACCTATATAACCGGCTACCGGTGACCAGTAATCTATCTATACATAGAATTAAAATTCGATCCATTCTCAAAAATGGAGAGGATTTTTAAAAAGAGGTAAATTTGCAAAGTTACGTGTTTTTACAAACACTTTACAATTTTAACCATTTAAAAACTTAAAGCCACCCCTTTAAATATGAATTTCCTAATTAGTATTTGAAAGGGTTTTGCTAACTCAGACAAGACATGATAAGCGATACAGCAGCTCAGCATGCAGGAACGTGTCACTACATCAGATGGTCAGGTGGGATCAAATACAGTGTCGGACAAGGGCCCACCAATTACACTGACTCTGGCTGCCCACTGCTCAGTTACATGCAATTATTACATTACCCTGTATCAGAAATGTACCTTTGCTTCTATATAACAATACACTTGGTAGTTTGTTAATGGAATGATGAGATGCTGCCCTTGTCTATATAAGATATCATATTTTGAATCAAGTATATTGTGAAAACTATAGCTCATATAAGGTGATGAGGGACGAATTCCTGCAACAAGGGCCCTCCGGGGATTCACCTGCTCCCCTGCGGGCCAGTCCGAGTCTGATCAAATACACATATACGCTTCACAAATCTTTGGCTCTCATTTTATGTTCGGAATTACAACAAAATGGAAATTCTATCATTACATATGTGCCATTGGTGGTATATCTGTTTTACTATTGCCATTTATTAAAGGGACCATACTGGAGTATGAAACACATCACAACAGTCCATAGGTTGGTTTCATTTTGTAACGTAGATACAGTGAAGTGAATTGGGCTGGCATGATACTGTTTTTTTTATAATCCTGCACATACCTTTTAAAGAACCAGACTAGATAAAGCTGAACAATCAGTGTCAGATACTAGCCCATATAAATCTTGCTTCAGTCAAGTCCTCCATGTTGGGCTTCCTGTTGGGTTACCAGCTTGCATTTAACTGTTCATACAGCAATGGTAGGCCAAATCGCTGTTTAGCCCTCTAAATCATATAAGAAATACATTCCTACCACATTTTGGATAGAACTTCATTTTTTGGAGAGGTCCTGCACTATTGATGAAGAACCAAAGAAGAATGTAGAAACTGAACTAAAAAACCTCAGTCCATGCGAATGGAGGACCTACCAAAGACTCTTCATCACTCAGTAGGTCCTTTCTAAATTTCCGTCTATATTCTGATGGCCATCGCCAACTAATACATATACACTTCAAGTCGATCCTATAAACTGTAGTGTTGTTCATCCAAATTGCTTCTTCTGAAGTGAAGGATAATATGTTTGGGAAACATCTATGACCTCAGATCTTCCACCAGAGATCACTTTCTTTGGTAATACGTAGTTTCTTGTAACCGGTGGTTGTCATCGACCTCTGACTTTGGGTTTAATTGCATATCTTCTATGAATATAAAATTGTCACTTTCCTGAGATCCTTAATTGAACATGTCCTTATGAAGAACATGTCCATTCATGAAATAAACATCCTTTGAAGGCATCACGACTCACGAGTTCTCGATAAGATCTAGATAAATACCTGAAAAAAATCAGTTCTCTTCTGTACAGAAAAATAACTTCATTTCTTTTCCTTGTGGTTTTTCCCATAATTTATGAAGTTTTTAAAATATCTATAAATCTAGAAATATATGTTTATTTTTCATCTTTTTCCTCTTCATTAAGGAAGCTCCAACTTTCTTTTCTACTCGAGTCTGAATCCAGTGATTTGTATTTTCTCTTGAAGAATCCCATCTACAAAACAATAAAGAAAGTTTGGTCGTCAATTGAAATCGGCAAAATTCTGGAAACTTTATCATGATGGATGACATGATTAATAGATTTGATATTTCAATTATCAAGTGCTGTACATGTGAACACAGCTATGTACATGTGTCACCAAGAAATCGTGAGGGAAGAGAAGGTGCTAAAATCCATTTGAACGACAGTCAGGAAAATCAAGATTTACTTAGTCTTATTATTAACTAGTTTTCATTTTGCCCAAATAAAATATTTAAAGGAATTGTCAAAAAATTATTACTTGTTTAGTCAGCCTTCTTCTCTAATAATATATCTATTATAAACATAATAGAAAAGGCGTTCCCCCTCAAGACTCCATCTACGAACCACAACTGAAAGCCATAAGGTTCAGATGGATTCAAATCACCCTTGAATTACACGGATGGCCAATGATCTGAACATCTGAATGCCTACCATACAACAATGCAACACCACATTTACCCGGTGTGTCGGGGGCTAGATCTGGTAAATCAGCTGACCAGCCAGGACATTTTCAAAAGGGTTGTATTTGACCAAATAATTCTATATGTATAAGGGTATGTGTCCATCTTCAGGATGGCCGGCGGTTTGGACAGATCGGCAAACTTGCTCTGCCCAAAGCTCTGCCCCCTTCTGGAGACACGATGATGCCGGATGTGTTCATTGAACACATCCGGCATCATCGCACCCCACACATAGGGCCCTGTGATTTTCCTTGCGGCGGCGCAGCATCGCCGCAAGGTAAACGGACATGCTGCGATCTAAAAAGACGCGCCGCATGTCCGTAATCGCAGGGCCGCCGGGTGCGTGTTACCATGCATAGTGGAGGCGGGATTTCATAAAATCCCCTCCACTATGCTGTAACATCTGGATGCTGCGGATTGAACGCTGCGGCTCCATGCAGAGTTCAATCCGCTGCTATTCCGGATGTAAAACGGCACGTGGACACATACCCTTACAGGGCTTTTTCCTGTGTTTATTGATGTGAATCTGTGCACAGGAAGTCTTTTTTTTTTAGGTAGATTCTGTCTGAAATCCACCCAAAAAAGAGCACCACAAAATGTACATAATACACAGCAATGTTAAAGCAACATTGTTATGCACATGTTCTGTGTTTTGGCTATGTCTATTTGCCGAGCTTTCGAAGCAGAAACTGAGCAGGAAATCCAATTTTTACCATTTTTGAGATCCGGAGAAAAATTTGGATAGTTTTCACTCAGTTTCTGCTGCAACATTTAGTCCAAAAAACTCAGCATTTTCTGAAAAGGATTCACCTGGGAAATATTGGCAGCTGTGCCGGCATCTACAAAAACCCATTTGCACATAGCTTAGGGCTATTTGATGAGTAGAAAGTGACTATGTGCACACAGAGTTTTTAGAGGAGTTGCTGGAAAGCAAACCGAGAGTAAATTGACAGGAAACTCTTCAAGTTCTTTTAAAAAATGCAAAATTCCTCAAAAACTTGTAGGTTCTGCTTAGTTTCCTCTGAAAAAAAAAAAATATCAAAAAGTTTTTAAGAGGTCTTTGAAGTGAATATGGGGAGAGTTTCCACTCAGTTTTTGCTTGAAAGACTGCTAAAAAAACCTCAGTGTACACATACCCTGATGCATCCACCAAGACTTTCCAAGGCAAAGCAGCTTCAGGAAAAAAGTCACAATTTTTTTTTCTGAAACAGCTTCACTGGCAGTTTTTACGTGTTCTTTTTGGAGGGGATCTGCCGCCTATGTCTTTTTTCCATTAAACCATATCTAGGAAGGCACCTGAAGAAGAGCATTCTACGTCTTTTAACGGCGTCACGGCTTTCAAACCTTGAAGCAACAAAAAACTGAAAATATGCAGAAAAATGACATTTTTACATTGCTGTGCACTATGTTAATTTTTTGGGGTAGTTTTGTGGTGCTTCTTCAGGTGGATTCTAGGTGGAATGTGCCTGAAAAATATATCATGTGCACATGTCTTAAGCAGAAAGAATCAATGTTTCAAGTCCTGGAAAAAAGTTTATAAAAAATGTAAAAAAACTAAGTACAGTATTGTTGCTTTCAGCAATCCTTTCACTTTACCCATGAGCAGATCTGTCACCAGATTTCACAATATAAACTGTATACAATTTTACAGTGGTCGTTTAGACCTGATGAGGCTGGTGAACTGTTTTTGATAACCCAACTAAGAATCACTGTATAATCCTGATATAAAAATGCTCATTTTAATACCAGGTAGGAAAGACATTGCGAAATGGATTTTCACAGTAAGTACACCATCCTTATCAGGTCTAACACATCGATTTACATACAGTAGTTACGTAGGTTGAAAAAAGACCTAGGTCCAAGTAGTTCAACCTTTCTCTACCAATACCAAAATGTATCCCTTTAACAACCTGCACATTTTGTCACAGGTTGCATGCTGCCTTTAACTGCTGTTTAACCAATTAGATGCCACTAACTTAAGCATATTATACAGTGCATTCAAGACTACAATTCATCTTTCAAAAAAATCCTTACATGGGTTTGTTAAAAAAATGACTTTTTTTGGAACATTAAAAAAAAAAAAAAAAAAAAAAAAACGAAACTGCAAAGTTGAAACATTGTGAGGTCTTGAAAGTGTTAATGCTGTACACTGTGTTCCAAATTATTATGCAAATAATATTTCCTCATATTTTCTCTAAATTACCTATCTGAATTGCAGTCATTGTTATTTTCCAGTCATCTACTATTCTATTATAATTACAATGTTTTGGAACAAACTGCCTATGAAAACAGTAAAGGGAAATTTGGCGAAAATTTTGAAAATTTCGCAATTTTTCAACTTTGAATTTTTATGCAATTAAATCACAGTGATATGTCACACAAAATACTTAATAAGTAACATTTCCCACATGTCTACTTTACATAAGCACAATTTTGGAACCAAAAATTTTTTTTGACCAGCAATTTCTCATTTTCACAACACCATATTTTTTTAGGGACCACATCTCATTTGAAGTCATTTTGAGGGGTCTTTATGATAGAAAATACCCAAGTGTGACACCATTCTAAAAACTGCACCCTTCAAGGTGCTCAAAACCACATTCAAGAAGTTTATTAACCCTTTGTGTTTCACAGGAATTTTTGGAATGTTTAAATAAAAATGAGCATTTAACTTTTTTTCACACAAAATTTAATTCAGCTCCAATTTGTTTTATTTTACCAAGGGTAACAGGAGAAAATGGACCCCAAAAGATGTTGTACAATTTGTCCTGAGTACGCCGATACCCCATATGTGGGGGTAAACCACTGTTTGGGCGCATGACAGAGCTCGGAAGTGAAGGAGTGCCATTTTACTTTTCAATGCAAAATTGACTGGAATTGAGATGGGACGCCATGTTGCGTTTGGAGAGCCCCTGATATGCCTAAACATTGAAACCCCCCACAAGTGACACCATTTTGGAAAGTAGACCCCCTAAGGAGCTTATCTAGAGGTGTGGTGAGCACTTTGACTCACCAAGTGCTTCACAGAAGTTTATAATGCAGAACCGTAAAAATAAAAAATCATATTTTTTCACAAAAATGATCTTTTCGCCCCCAATTTTTTATTTTCCCAAGGGTAAGAGAAGAAATTGGACCCCAAAAGTTGTTGCACAATTTGTCCTGAGTACGCTAATACCCCATATGTGGGTGTAAACCACTGTTTGGGCGCATAGGAGAGCTCGGAAGGGAAGGAGCGCCGTTTGACTTTTCAATGCAAAATTGACAGGAATTGAGGTGGGACGCCATGTTGCGTTTGGAGAGCCACTAATGTGCCTAAACATTGAAACCCCCCACAAGTGACACCATTTTGGAAAGTAGACCCCCTAAGGAACTTAATCAGAGGTGTGGTGAGCACTTTGACCCACCAAATGCTTCACAGAAGTTTATAATGCAGAGTCATAAAAATAAAACAAACATTTTTTTCACACAAAAATTATTTTTTAGCCCCCAGTTTTGTATTTTCCCGAGTGTAACAGGAGAAATTGGACCCCAAAAGTTGTTGTCCAATTTGTCCTGAGTACGCTGATACCCCATATGTGGGGGGGGGAACCACTGTTTGGGCGCATGGGAGGGCTCGGAAGGGATGGAGCGCCATTTTGATTGCAGACTTAGATGGAATGGTCTGCAGGCGTCACATTGCGTTTGCAGAGCCCTAATGTACCTAAACAGTAAAAAAACCCACAAGTGACACCATTTTGGAAAGTAGACCCCCTAAGCAACTCATCTAGATGTGTTGTGAGAGTTTTGAACCCTCAAGTGTTTCACTACAGTTTATAACGCATAGGCGTGAAAATAAAAAAAAATAATAATTCCCCCCCAAAATTATATTTAGCCCCCAGTTTTGTATTTTCCCAAGGGTAACAGGAGAAATTGGACCCCAAAAGTTGTTCTCCAATGTGTTCCGAGTACGCTGATACCCCATATGTTGGGGTAAACCCCTGTTTGGGTGCACGGGAGAGCTCGGAAGGGAAGGAGCACTGTTTTACTTTTTCAACGCAAAATTGGCTGAAATTGAGATCGGACGCCATGTTGCATTTGGAGAGCCCCTGATGTGCCTAAACAGTGGAAACCCCCCAATTATAACTGAAACCCTAATCCAAACACACCCCTAACCCTAATCCCAATGGTAACCCTAACCACACCTCTAACCCAGACACACCCCTAACCCTAATCCCAACCCTATTCCCAACCGTAGATGTAATCCAAACCCTAACTTTAGCCCCAACCCTAACCCTAACTTTAGCCCCAACCCTAACTTTAGCCCCAACCCTAACTGTAGCCCTAACCCTAGCCCCAACCCTAACCCTAGCCCCAACCCTAACCCTAGCCCCAACCCTAGCCCCAACCCTAACCCCAACCCTAACCCTAGTCCTAACCCTAGCCCCAACCCTAACCCTAGCCCTAACCCTAGCCCTAACCCTAGCCCTAACCCTAATGGTAAAATGGAAATAAATACATTTTTTAATTTTTTTTATTTTTCCCTAACTAAGGGGGTGATGAAGGGGGGTTTGATTTACTTTTATAGCGGGTTATTTAGCGGATTTTTATGATTGGCAGCCATCACACACTGAAAGAAGCTTTTTATTGCAAAAAATATTTTTTGCGTTACCACATTTTGAGAGCTATAATTTTTCCATATTTGAGTCCACAGAGTCATGTGAGGTCTTGTTTTTTGCGGAACGAGTTGGCGTATTTATTGGTAACATGCTCGGGCACGGGAGATTTTTTGATCGCTTTTTATTCCGATTTTTGTGAGGCAGAATGACCAAAAACCAGCTATTCATGAATTTCTTTTGGGGGAGGCGTTTATACCGTTCCGCGTTTGGTAAAATTGATAAAGCAGTTTTATTCTTCGGGTCAGTACGATTACAGCGATACCTCATTTATATTATTTTTTTATGTTTTGGCGCTTTTATACGATAAAAACTATTTTATAGAAAAAATAATTATTTTGGCATCGCTTTATTCTGAGGACTATAACTTTTTTATTTTTTCGCTGATGATGCTATATTGTGGCTTGTTTTTTGCGGGACAGGATGACGTTTTCAGCGGTACCATGGTTATTTATATTCGTCTTTTAGATCGTGTGTTATTCTACTTTTTGTTTGGCGGTATGAGAATAAAGCGTTGTTTTTCGCCTCATTTTTTTTTTTTTTACGGTGTTCACTGAAGGGGTTAACTAGTGATATAGTTTTATAGATGGGGTCGTTACGGACGCGGCAATACTAAATATGTGTACTTTTATTGTTTGATTTTTTTAATTTAGATAAAGGAATGTATTTATGGGAATAATATATATATTTTTTTTCTTTATTTAGGAATTTATTTATTTTAGTTTTTTTTTACACATGTGGAAATTTTTTTTTTTACTTTGTCCCAGGGGGGGACATTACAGATCGTTGATCTGACAGTGTGCACAGCACTCTGTCAGATCACCGATCTCACTTACAGCCGTGCAGGCTGCAGCTTTCATCTGCAGCCTGCACGGCACCCGGAAGTAGTCCCTGCAGGACCCGGATGCAGCCCCACGGCCATTTTGGATCCGTGGTCTGCAGGGATAGGAGGTAGGAGACCCTCGCAGCAACGCGATCACATCGCGTTGCTCCGGGGGTCTCAGGGAAGTGCGCATGGAGCCCCCTCCCTGCGTGATGCTTCTCTGTACCGCCG
Source organism: Ranitomeya variabilis (assembly GCF_051348905.1). Taxonomy (NCBI): domain Eukaryota; kingdom Metazoa; phylum Chordata; class Amphibia; order Anura; family Dendrobatidae; genus Ranitomeya; species Ranitomeya variabilis. Next base: position 192,853,839 of record NC_135238.1, read on the forward strand.
GCACACCGCGATCATGTTTGATCCCGGTGTGCCGGGGGTTAATGTGCCGGGGGCGGTCCATGACCGCTCCTGGCACATAGTGCCGGATGTCAGCTGCGATAGGCAGCTGACGCCCGGCCGCGATCGGCCGCGCTCCCCCCGTGAGAGCGGCCGATCGTGCTGGACGTACTATTCCGTCCTTGGGAATTAGGGCCCACCCCACATGGACGGAATAGTACGTCCAATGGCAGAAAGTGGTTAAAAAAAAAAATAAACACTCAAAATGCATGTTCCAAATTATTATGCACAGCAGAGTTTTCAACCTTTTTTTTTTATTTTGAACAAAAAAATGGTCAGATGTGAAGTTATAAGCATTATCAGCTTATTACAAAATGAAATCAAACAGTTTTCAAGTGAAAACTTTATTCTAGGTGATGTTACATTTGCACATTGGACCCCTTGTTGGAAAGAAGCTTCTGAACTCTCTCATCCATTGAATTTGTCAGTTTTTGGATGTTTTCTGCTTCAATTGTTTTGCATGTGGACAGAATACCCTCCCAGAGCTGTTGCTTAGATGTGAACTGCCTCCCGCCATCATAGACACTCCTTTTGATGATGCTCCAGAGGTTCTCAATGGGGTTGAGGACAGGGGAAGATGGTGGCCACACCATAAGTTTGTCCTCTTTTATGCCCATAGCAGCCAGAGATGCAGATGTGTTTTTTGCAGCATGAGACGGTGCATTATCATGCATGAAAATGATCTTGCTGCGGAAAGCACGGTTCTTCCTCTTGAACCATGGCAGGAAGTGTTGTTTTAGAAACTCCACATAGATTATGGAGTTCATCTTTACCCCTTCAGGGATCATAAAGGGGCCGACAATCTCTCTCCCCATGATTCCAGCCCAAAACATTACTCCACCTCCTCCTTGTTGGCGCCTTAGCTGTGTTATCATGGGGTTTCCATCCTCCACTCCATCCATCTGGACCATCGAGCGTTGCACGGCACTCATCGGTGAACAAAACAGTTTGGAAGTCTGTTGTGAAATTGGATTCTGGGCTCCCCCGGTGGCCACTTGTGGAATTGAACTTGTGTGCATCATCCCCTCTGTTCACCTGCTCCTATCAGGATGTGGGAGTCGCTATATAACCTTGCTCCTCTGTCAGTTTCATGCCGGTCAACAATGTAATCAGAAGCCTTTCTGTGCATGTTCCTGCTACCAGACAACTCCCAGCTAAGTTGGACTTTTGTCCTTGTGTGTTTTTGCATTTTGTTCCTGTTCACAGCTGCTGTTTCGTTACTGTGTCTGGAAAGCTCTTGTGATCGGAAATTGCCACTCTGGTGTTATGAGTTAATGCTAGAGTCTTAAAGTAATTTCTGGATGGTGTTTTGATAGGGTTTTCTGCTGACCATGAAAGTGCCCTTTCTGTCTTCCTGCTATCTAGTAAGCGGACCTCGATTTTGCTAAACCTATTTTCATACTACGTTTGTCATTTCATCTAAAATCACCGCCAATATATGTGGGGGCCTCTGTCTGCCTTTTGGGGAAATTTCTCTAGAGGTGAGCCAGGACTGTCTTTTCCTCTGCTAGGATTAGGTAGTTCTCCGGCTGGCGCTGGGCATCTAGGGATAAAAAAACGTAGGCATGCTACCCGGCCACTTCTAGTTGTGCGGCAGGTTTAGTTCATGGTCAGTATAGTTTCCATCTTCCAAGAGCTAGTTCTCATATATGCTGGGCTATGTTCTCTCGCCATTGAGAATCATGACAGTTTGACCGGCCCAAAAAAGGGTTAAATTTCTGGCTGAGAAAGGAGAGAAAAAAGAAGTCTGCTACAATTTTTTTTTTTTTTTCCTCTAGTTCTGAGTGTGCTCTTAATTGAATCACTTGCTAGTTTGCCTATGCTGCAGCCTTCCTCTATTTCTCTCCTTCTAATCCTTGAATGGCTCTGTGTTCACCTGTTTCAAATGGATCTTCAGAGTGTAGCTACAGGTTTGAATAATCTCGCCACAAAGGTACAAAATTTGCAAGATTTTGTTGTTCATGCACCTATGTCTGAGCCTAGAATTCCTTTGCCTGAATTCTTCTCGGGGAATAGATCTCACTTTCAAAATTTTAAAAATAATTGCAAATTGTTTTTGTCCCTGAAGTCTCGCTCTGCCGGAGACCCTGCACAGCAGGTCAGGATTGTAATTTCCTTGCTCCGGGGCGACCCTCAAGACTGGGCTTTTGCATTGGCACCAGGAGATCCTGCGTTGCTCAATGTGGATGCGTTTTTTCTGGCCTTGGGGTTGCTTTATGAGGAACCTCATTTAGAGCTTCAGGCGGAAAAGGCCTTGATGTCCTTGTCTCAGGGGCGAGATGAAGCTGAAATATACTGCCAAAAATTCCGCAAATGGTCTGTGCTTACTCAGTGGAATGAGTGCGCCCTGGCGGCGATTTTCAGAGAAGGTCTCTCTGATGCCATTAAGGATGTTATGGTGGGGTTCCCTGTGCCTGCGAGTCTGAATGAGTCCATGACGATGGCTATTCAGATCGATAGGCGTCTGCGGGAGCGCAAACCTGTGCACCATTTGGCGGTGTCTACTGAGAAAACGCCAGAAAATATGCAATGTGATAGAATTCTGTCCAGAAGCGAGAGGCAGAATTTTAGACGAAAAAATGGGTTGTGCTTCTATTGTGGTGATTCAACTCATGTTATATCAGCATGCTTTAAGCGTACTAAGAAGCCTGACAAGTCTGTTTCAATTAGCACTTTACAGTCTAAGTTTATTCTATCTGTGACCCTGATTTGTTCTTTGTCATCTATTACCGCGGACGCCTATGTCGACTCTGGCGCTGCTTTGAGTCTTATGGATTGGTCCTTTGCCAAACGCTGTGGGTATGATTTGGAGCCATTGGAGGCTCCGATACCTCTGAAAGGGATTGACTCCACCCCATTGGCTAGTAATAAACCACAATACTGGACACAAGTGACTATGCGTGTTAATCCGGATCACCAGGAGGTTATTCGCTTTCTGGTGCTGTATAATCTACATGATGTTTTGGTGCTGGGATTGCCATGGCTGCAATCTCATAACCCAGTCCTCGACTGGAGAGCTATGTCTGTGTTAAGCTGGGGATGTAAAGGAACTCATGGGGACGTACCTTTGGTTTCCATTTCATCATCTATTCCCTCTGAGATTCCTGAATTCTTGTCTGACTTTCGTGACGTTTTTGAAGAACCCAAGGTTGGTTCACTACCTCCGCACCGGGAGTGCGATTGTGCCATAGACTTGATCCCGGGTAGTAAATACCCTAAGGGTCGTTTATTTAATCTGTCTGTGCCTGAACACGCTGCTATGCGAGAATATATAAAGGAGTCCTTGGAAAAGGGACATATTCGTCCTTCGTCATCTCCCTTAGGAGCCGGTTTTTTCTTTGTGTCTAAGAAAGACGGCTCTTTGAGGCCGTGTATTGATTATCGACTTTTGAATAAAATCACGGTTAAATATCAATATCCGTTACCACTGCTTACTGATTTGTTTGCTCGTATAAAGGGGGCCAAGTGGTTCTCTAAGATTGATCTCCGTGGGGCGTATAATTTGGTGCGAATCAAGCAGGGGGATGAGTGGAAAACCGCATTTAATACGCCCGAGGGCCATTTTGAGTATTTGGTGATGCCTTTTGGTCTTTCAAATGCCCCTTCAGTCTTCCAGTCCTTTATGCATGACATTTTCCGCGATTATTTGGATAAATTTATGATTGTGTATCTGGATGATATTCTGATTTTTTCGGATGACTGGGACTCTCATGTCCAGCAGGTCAGGAGGGTTTTTCAGGTTTTGCGGTCTAATTCCTTGTGTATGAAGGGTTCTAAGTGTGTTTTTGGGGTTCAAAAGATTTCATTCTTGGGATACATTTTTTCCCCCTCTTCCATCGAGATGGATCCTGTCAAGGTTCAGGCTATTGGTGATTGGACGCAACCCTCTTCTCTTAAGAGTCTTCAGAAATTTTTGGGCTTTGCTAACTTTTATCGTCGATTTATTGCTGGTTTTTCTGATGTTGTAAAACCATTGACTGATTTGACTAAGAAGGGTGCTGATGTTGCTGATTGGTCCCCTGATGCTGTGGAGGCCTTTCGGGAGCTCAAGCGCCGCTTTTCTTCCGCCCCAGTGTTGCGTCAGCCTGATGTTGCTCTTCCTTTTCAGGTTGAGGTCGACGCTTCTGAAATCGGAGCTGGGGCGGTGTTGTCGCAGAGAAGTTCCGACTGCTCCGTGATGAGACCTTGTGCTTTTTTTTCCAGTAAATTTTCGCCCGCCGAGCGGAATTATGATATTGGGAATCGGGAGCTTTTGGCCATGAAGTGGGCTTTTGAGGAGTGGCGTCACTGGCTTGAGGGGGCCAGACATCAGGTGGTGGTATTGACTGACCACAAAAATTTAATTTACCTTGAGTCTGCCAGGCGCCTGAATCCTAGACAGGCGCGCTGGTCGTTGTTTTTCTCTCGGTTTAATTTTGTGGTGTCGTACCTACCGGGTTCTAAGAATGTTAAGGCGGATGCCCTTTCTAGGAGTTTTGAGCCTGACTCCCCTGGTAATTCTGAGCCCACAGGTATCCTTAAAGATGGAGTGATATTGTCTGCCGTTTCTCCAGACCTGCGGCGGGCCTTGCAGGAGTTTCAGGCGGATAGACCTGATCGTTGCCCACCTGGTAGACTGTTTGTTCCTGATGATTGGACCAGTAGAGTCATCTCTGAGGTTCATTCTTCTGCGTTGGCAGGTCATCCTGGAATCTTTGGTACCAGGGATTTGGTGGCAAGGTCCTTCTGGTGGCCTTCCCTGTCACGAGATGTGCGAGGCTTTGTGCAGTCTTGTGACGTTTGTGCTCGGGCCAAGCCTTGTTGTTCTCGGGCTAGTGGATTGTTGTTACCCTTGCCTATCCCGAAGAGGCCTTGGACGCACATCTCGATGGATTTTATTTCGGATCTGCCTGTTTCTCAGAAGATGTCTGTCATCTGGGTGGTGTGTGACCGTTTCTCTAAGATGGTCCATCTGGTTCCCTTGCCTAAGTTGCCTTCTTCTTCCGAGTTGGTTCCTCTGTTTTTTCAAAATGTTGTTCGTTTGCATGGTATTCCGGAGAATATCGTTTCTGACAGAGGGACCCAATTCGTGTCTAGATTTTGGCGGGCATTCTGTGCTAGGATGGGCATAGATTTGTCTTTTTCGTCTGCTTTCCATCCTCAGACTAATGGCCAGACCGAGCGGACTAATCAGACCTTGGAGACATATTTGAGGTGTTTTGTGTCTGCGGATCAGGATGATTGGGTTGCTTTTTTGCCTTTGGCGGAGTTCGCCCTCAATAATCGGGCCAGCTCTGCCACCTTGGTGTCCCCGTTTTTCTGTAATTCGGGGTTTCATCCTCGATTTTCCTCCGGTCAAGTGGAATCTTCGGATTGTCCTGGAGTGGATGCTGTGGTGGAGAGGTTGCATCAGATTTGGGGGCAGGTGGTGGACAATTTGAAGTTGTCCCAGGAGAAGACTCAGCTTTTTGCCAACCGCCGTCGTCGTGTTGGTCCTCGGCTTTGTGTTGGGGACTTGGTGTGGTTGTCTTCTCGTTTTGTCCCTATGAGGGTTTCTTCTCCTAAGTTTAAGCCTCGGTTCATCGGCCCGTACAAGATATTGGAGATTCTTAACCCTGTGTCCTTCCGTTTGGACCTCCCTGCATCCTTTTCGATTCATAATGTTTTTCATCGGTCATTGTTGCGCAGGTATGAGGTACCGGTTGTGCCTTCCATTGAGCCTCCTGCTCCGGTGTTGGTTGAGGGTGAGTTGGAGTACGTTGTGGAAAAGATCTTAGACTCTCGTGTTTCCAGACGGAAACTCCAGTATCTGGTCAAATGGAAGGGATACGGTCAGGAGGATAATTCTTGGGTCACTGCCTCTGATGTTCATGCCTCCGATCTTGTCCGTGCCTTTCATAGGGCTCATCCTGATCACCCTGGTGGTTCTGGTGAGGGTTCGGTGCCCCCTCCTTGAGGGGGGGGTACTGTTGTGAAATTGGATTCTGGGCTCCCCCGGTGGCCACTTGTGGAATTGAACTTGTGTGCATCATCCCCTCTGTTCACCTGCTCCTATCAGGATGTGGGAGTCGCTATATAACCTTGCTCCTCTGTCAGTTTCATGCCGGTCAACAATGTAATCAGAAGCCTTTCTGTGCATGTTCCTGCTACCAGACAACTCCCAGCTAAGTTGGACTTTTGTCCTTGTGTGTTTTTGCATTTTGTTCCTGTTCACAGCTGCTGTTTCGTTACTGTGTCTGGAAAGCTCTTGTGATCGGAAATTGCCACTCTGGTGTTATGAGTTAATGCTAGAGTCTTAAAGTAATTTCTGGATGGTGTTTTGATAGGGTTTTCTGCTGACCATGAAAGTGCCCTTTCTGTCTTCCTGCTATCTAGTAAGCGGACCTCGATTTTGCTAAACCTATTTTCATACTACGTTTGTCATTTCATCTAAAATCACCGCCAATATATGTGGGGGCCTCTGTCTGCCTTTTGGGGAAATTTCTCTAGAGGTGAGCCAGGACTGTCTTTTCCTCTGCTAGGATTAGGTAGTTCTCCGGCTGGCGCTGGGCATCTAGGGATAAAAAAACGTAGGCATGCTACCCGGCCACTTCTAGTTGTGCGGCAGGTTTAGTTCATGGTCAGTATAGTTTCCATCTTCCAAGAGCTAGTTCTCATATATGCTGGGCTATGTTCTCTCGCCATTGAGAATCATGACAGAAGTCAGTCTTCATGTATCGTTTGGCCCACTGGAGCCGTTTCTGCTTGTGTGCAGTGAATAGAGGTGGTCGACAGGATGGCTTACGCACCTCTGAAGGACCCTGCATCTTGTTGTTCTGGGGACGTTGGAGGCACCAGCAGCTTCAAAAACTTGTCTGCTGCTATGACAAAGCATTTTTGCAGCTGCTCTTTTAACCTTACGCAATTGCCTTTTGGAAAGAGTCCTCAATTTTTCCTTATCAGCACGCACACGTGTGTGCTGGGAATCAGCTACATACTTCTTGATTGTGCGATGATCACGATGAAGTGTCTTGGCAATGTTGATTGTAGTCATGCCTTGACCTAAATACTCCACAATTTGTTGCTTCTCAGCAGCCGACACATCCTTTTTCTTTCCCATTTTGGCAAAAAATGTAGGCTGCTTAATAATGTGGAACAGCCTTCTTGAGTAGTCTTGCCTTTAGTTGGACACACCTGCCAAACTAATTTGCACAGGTATCTGCAATTGCTTTCAGCGATATAAAGAGCCCTGACACACATCACCATCAATGAGTTTAAATGACAAACAAAAAAATTCTAACCCTATCACTCCTAAACTCTTTGTGCATAATAATTTGGAACACAGTATATATGGCTTCTATTGTGTGATCTGTTGATCGAGCGACTTCAAGTAGTCATTTCTTAAACAAAATATAATGTTAATGATAAAGGCAGAATCTTACCTTCCATAAAATAAACGTCATGAGTGCAAATAAGAGAAGTCCTAAAAATACACTTATACCAATAATTGTATATATCACGTGACTTCTTGGGGTTTGATTGTGAACTGCTTCTAGAAGAACCTGCAAAAAAAAGAAAAGTCGCACAATGAAGAAACAGCTACAACTCAGGAGTTTATCGTCTTGCTTTTCACTTCTGATCGTTGGTTGTGAATGGGCACTCAAGAAAGTGAGCAGCACGGTGGCTCAGTGGGTAGCATTGTAACACTGGCATCCTGGGTTCAAATCCCACCAAGGACAACATCTGCAAGGAGTTTGTATGTTCTCCCCATGTTTGCGTGGGTTTCCTCCAGGTTCTCCGGTTTCCTTCCACACTCCAAAGACATACTGATAGGGAATCTAGACTGTGAGCCCCAATGGGGACAGTGATGATAATGTCTGTTAATCTCTACAGAATATGATACCACCATAAAAATAAGTAAAATAATTAATGTCATAGCACATTGGTGATGCATGTTGTATTACAACATACCCAATCCTTTTATGTTTCTAATTTAGGGGTCTCTAGCTGTGGCTTAAAGCACCATTCCAGCAGTTTGTGATGCAAGATCCCTATCCCCCAGTATTATACTTACCAGCCGCCGTCGTTTTTGATTATCAGTCCCCCTCCCATCATTCTCCAGTTCCTGTGTTTGATGGGTGAGCCTGCAGTCACAACTCAATGTAAGTCTATGAGGCCAGAATGAAGCAAGATCGAGGCTCTCATAGACTTACACTGAGAACTAGTGCCCGTTACCCCTGACTTCCGGTCAATCAGAAGTTGTGATCACAAGATAGCGCCATGGGATGTGAGCGACGCCGGGAACAGCTGAAGATGGCGGCTGGTAAGTATATTAATGGGGGCAGGGACCTTAAATTAGTGGCACCATTCCTGCACTGAAATGAAAAACCCACTGGAATGACGCTTTAGGGGGTACACACGCACCATAGCCACTCTACTTAACATCCCCTATCCCCCACCCCTCAATGTATCCACATAGATAAGCCTTCATATATCTTACATGTGTAAATTGTTTCTGGCTGAGATAGATTATTTTGGGACTTTCTGCAGATCTCACTTTCGCTGTTGTTATGAATTGTAGTGATGAAACATCTTCCTAAAAATTAAAAAGCACAGAAGACAAAAAATAGACACTCGATTTTATTTAAGTAAACACAGCCATGCTGCCAGTTTTCTGTAATGAAACATTTAGAAGAACAAATGTAATAATGACTAATATCACAAAACTTCATAAAAAAACCCAAACTGCAATGTTATATCTAGTGCAGTACTGCCTGCAGCCTTCAGAGGTCACTGTTCTTGCTGACAGATTAGTAACGCATCTTGAACCGCAGGATACACAGCAGTGACACCTTCTGGCTGTAGCAATTATTACAGGAAAAAAGTACTAATGTCAATTCATGATTTTTTTTTCCGGCCACTGGATTATTCATCCGCGGTTTAACATGTTAACATGCATTGTAAGAAATAACCATAAATAATAAGGAGTGGATTTTTAATGACATAGTATAAAATATAGGATCACAAGCAAGACACATGAATTGGATTTATTGCTTGCAAAACAAATATATGAGGACATTTAAATCCTTAACCCCTATAACCTTTACTCACAAGCTCGAGAAGTGCGTGGTTTGTTTCAAGCTTCACTTCCACAGTTGCTTCGCTATCACTTTCCATATCTCCAAATGTGCAGTCAACATGTAGACAGGTTTCATCATCTTCAAAGCAGTACTGGGAAATGGACAAGAAATGTGATGAAAGAATACCCACATTATACCACGTGTGTGCACAGAGCTGTAACAGGGAGTTCCTGGGTCTCCATCCAGTGCTCTCATTTTAGATGAGTGGGCTGGGAGGAGGGAAGGGTTGGGATTACTGTTAGGGCACAGAAAGGGGCAATGGAGGACATTATGGGGTACATTATGAGACAATGGAAGATATTGTGGGGTACATTATGAGGCAATTGCATACATTATAAGGTAATGGAGGACATTATAGGGCAATTGGCGGATTGGAGTATAGCGACGGTCACTTGGGACAATATGCAGAGAGGCATTGTGGAGGAGATATTATGGAAAGGGGCAGTGTGGTAGGTTTATTATGGAGAGGGGAAGTATGGAGGGGTAGCGTGGGGGATATTATTGAGAGGGACAGTATGGGGGGGATATTTTGTGCAGGAAGCACAATTAGGGGCAATCATTTATCCAGGGGCGCAGCATAGGAGATGTTTAGATTTATGGGGCAGTATAATTACACTTTTATATTTAAGTGCACCATGTCGGGATGTGCTGCTGAAGACAAAGAAGAGGGAAGTCTGCAAAGACGAGCTTTGTTCATGAAATCTCATCATGGCATAAGAAAAGAAGGAGAATGGCTTCAATCAGAACAGAGGTCACCTATAAGGTACCCGGATGTAAATATTTGTGATACTGACTATGCCTCATCAGTACTGTGGTTCCTGTATGGTCCACAGTCTGATGATTACTGGTAACAGAAACTCACAGCAGCTCCTTACCATTGTTAAGGACCTGTAGGGAGCTGAAGGTTCATATGACACAATTGTATATTGGGTTTACCTGACATTGCAATTGATCGCTGTACTAAGCTTAGTGCTGTATACATGGTGTTTTTGGCGCTGCATTCATGTACTTATGGTGGTTTTGATGGAGCACTCATGTACTGATGGTGGTTCTGATGGAGCACTCATGTACTAATGGTGGTTCTGATGGGGCACTCATGTACTGATGGTGGTTCTGATGGGGCACTCATGTACTGATGGTGGTTCTGATGGAGCACTCATGTACTAATGGTGGTTCTGATGGGGCACTCATGTACTGATGGTGGTTCTGATGGGGCACTCATGTACTGATGGTGGTTCTGATGGAGCACTCATGTACTAATGGTGGTTCTGATGGGGCACTCATGTACTGATGGTGGTTCTGATGGGGCACTCATGTACTGATGGTGGTTCTGATGGAGCACTCATGTGCTGATGATGGTTCTGATGGAGCACTCATGTACTAATGGCGGTTCTGATGGGGCACTCATGTGCTGATGGTAGTTCTGATGGGGCACTCATGTGCTGACAGTGGTACTGATCTTGTACACATGTAGCAATCCATAACATACTTCATGGATATGTTAAAACCTAAAAATCCTCAAAACGTAGAGATTTGAGATTATCAGGAGAATTTGGCAAATTTCTGCTCCATAAAAGTTTAATTTAGCATGTGTTCACACTGATTCTTTTTAGCAGAAACTGTCCAAATCGTCCTAAAATGCTCATAACTTGGTTCTGATGATGTATTCATGCAATTACTCCTTTAAAAATGTTTTGCAGCCTTTGGGATTGTTTCAGTATGACAATGTGATCCTTGGCACAAAAAATGTTGTGCACTCCTGACTTAGGATAAAAGCCAAGCCAGAATTTCAATTTGTAGATGTGTTTTGGGGTGTTGCCCCTCCTTAGTGGAAAGCAATCTGGACTGAAGAAAGGCAACACCCCGAAACATGTGTCTGCAAATTGAGATACTGGTTTGGCTTTTATACTAAGTCACGTGGCAAGGCTCGATAAAATGTTGATATTGATTTTTAGGATTGCTACTTTCAATAGTTGGCACTGGATTCAATTCTCCTGCCTCTCGGCAGAGGCAATTTGCATAATAAATTTCCTAGAGGATTATTGCATGGCCTATAAGTCTCCTTACACTGACATGTCAAGTATGTCACTTTCCACAAGGAGAAGCGTTACTCCTTAGACCCCTGTCGGATGGTAATATACAATATCACTTATTGAAGAACTATAATAATATATTTCTCCATCAGTTGACATAAAGCACACACACTCTGCTGTGCGGTCTAGAAAAACAATTTAGTAAATGAAGTGTGTGTTTATTATGGTCTTCTCCACAAAAAAATGAAGAAATTATTTAGATGCCACTGCCAATCACCTTCTCCCATCTGCTTTTATGTCTGCCATCTTGATACTCCCATGAAGCCCGGCCTATATTCGGAGAAGTTCACTAAGCAAAATCTTCCAAAATTCTGTTTTAATTTGCACGGAAACACAGTAGTACATTTCTTCACAACATTTATTGTTTTAGACACTTTTTGCCATTCTCTTCTCTAGACGACGTGGATTAAGATGCTACAATGTGCACCAAAATGTCACCAAAATTTGGCACAATATGAACCAACTAATAGATGCCGAAACTGGCTAGAGGTGTACTAAATTTATCACAATATAAAAATGCACCACTCTGATAAATTTGGTACATCGAAGACCATCTAGTCTAAACATTAGATAATTTTAGAATATGAGACATTTCCTTTAAAAGAAAACAAACCTTTTGTAGGTTCCCTATATGGACCCCGTGGTTGCCTCCTTACATGTCTACAGTGTTGCTCCATTACCATGGACCATTCATAATCTCCATAGACATAAATGATACTGACAAGAACAGTGTAGACTGAATACCATCTCTGTACTTACCAATTTTCTAGTTCCGGACCTTGAGAAGAAGGTCACTAAATCACCAAATAATGTTTTCGTGCTTGCTGGTGAGTCACAAACATCTGTGTCTGATGTGTAATGGCATTTTCCTAAATTTGTCTGAAAAAGAAAGAAATAGCAGACAGCTGGATTAAATGAAGGTACATGAGCGCTACAACCCAGGCTTTGATTTTGCAGCTATTACGGAAAGGTCAGTAGAAGAATATAAGACTAGAGAACAGTTTAGATATTTACCTCGACATCCAAAATATGAAACAGTTTGAAGTCCCTTGGTGCAAATATGTTGGGTATCATGATCTGAAATGTAGTGTTAGATACAAGACTTGGTCCAGCATTGATCACCTTGATAAAAAATTAAAAAACAAAACAATTAACTGCAGGATACTACATTCAGTCACCTGAAAAGGCAAAAATTTAATAAAATATTCATTCATTTCTATCTCCAACACTTGATGTGAAATCCTTACATTGAAGGTATATTCTACCGTCTCCTGGACACAAAGGTTCCTCTCGTCTTCAGGAGGTCCGTAAACTAATGATATTGGAGATACATAACTAAGGGCAAGAAAACAAGACAGTTACTTACAGTATATTTACAATTATAACTAAATGAATCTAACTTAACTTAATTTAATTTCGTTCTATGACAGAATCACTGACTGAGTGGATCAGGGAAATGCTGTAGATATAGTATATCTTGACATCAGCAAAGCATTTGACAAAGTATCTCACACCATTCTTATTAAAAAATGACTAAGTATGGAATAGACAAGGCAACTGATAGGTGGATTCATAACTGGCTTAGTGATCGGACCCAAAGAGTGGTCGTAAATTGCTGCACATCCAGTTGGAAGAATGTCTCAAATGGGGTACCACAGAGCTCTGTTCTGGGCTCTGTACTGTTCAACATCTTTATCAATGATTTTGATGAAGGAATTGAGGGTAAACTGATTAAATTTGCTGATAATACAAAGCTAGGAGGGATAGCTAATACTAGAGAAGAAAGAGAGAGTATTCAAAAAGATAAATGAACTGGAGCAGTGGACAACAACTAACAGAATGATTTTTAACAGGGAAAAATGCAAAGTATTACATCTGGGCAATAAAAATGAAAAAAGCATATACAGAATGGGAGGAAAAGGGCTAAGCAACAGCACATGTGAAAAAGACTTGGGTATACTTTTAAATCACAGTCAAGTAAATAAGGCAGCACACTGCAGCGCTGAAACATGCAAACATGAAAACTAAACTGCATTACTGCACTAGAAATATGAAAAATGAGAGCGTTCAGCGCATACAAATGGCCAATTTTATGTGTACCTGGTAGCCACTTTAGGGCATCTCTCGTATACCAGGTCCTACGCTTTCCTTTCCTCTAGAGGACCTGGTTTACGAAAGATGCCCTAAAGTGGCTACCAGGTACACATAAAATTGGCCATTTTTATGCGCTAAACGCTCTCATTTTTCATATTTCTAGTGCAGTAATGCAGTTCAGTTTTCATGTTTGCATGTTTCAGCACTGCAGTGTGCTGCCTTATTTACTTGACTGTATATGAGTTGGTGACTCTAGGTTCAGCACCTGTTCACACTTAGTCTATGTTTGGATGTGACGGTCAGTTTTTTAAATGTACTTATAAATCACAGACTGAACATGAGTCAACAGTGTGATGCAGCAGCAAAAAGGGCAAATACAATTCTGGGATGTATTAACAGAAGCATACAGTCTTTATCACGCAAATTCATTATTGTCCTCTTCTCCTCTTTGGTCAGATCTCATCTGGAATACTGTGTCCAGTTTTGGGCACCACATTTTAAAAAAGACATCAACAAACTGGAGCAGGTTCAGAGAAGAGCAACCAAAATGGTGACTGGTCTGCAAACCATGTCCTATGACGAAAGTTTACAGGATTTGGGAATGTTTAGCTTGCAAAAAAGAAAGCTGAGAGAAGACTTAATAGCTGTCTACAAATATCTCAAGGGCTGTCACATCGTAGAAGGATCATCTTTATTCCCATTTTTACAAGGAAAGACTAGAAGCAACGGAATGAAACTGAATGGGAGGAGACACAGATTAGATATTAGAAAAAACTTTTTGACAGGGTGATCAATGAGTGGAACAGGCTGCCACGAGAGGTGGTGAGTTCTCCTTCAATGGAAGTCTTCAATCAGAGGCTGGACAGACATCTGTCTGGGATGATTTTGTGAATCCTGCTTTGAGCAGGGGGTTGGACCAGATGACCCAGGAAGTCCCTTCCGACTCTAACATTCTATGATTCTATGATTCTATGTATCTTTTTTTTTAACTAAAGATAAGATTAATCTGAAAAAATACCCAAAAATACCTCCTCTAAAATTAATTAAATATTTTGAAGAAACTTTTAGGATATGTCTCTGGAGGGAGAGTACCTGGTAGTGTCATTGCATGGTTATATCAAAGCTCGTTAAATGGTTGATACTGACTTTTAAAATTGCCAGTTCCAATAGGAGGCACTAAAGTTCAAGTTCTCTAACTCTTAAAGAGGCAATTTGCATTTTTAATTTCCCAGAGGAGCATTGCATGGCCTATAAGTCTCCTTACATTGGCAGTGCAGGCTTGTCACTCTCTAAAAGGAGAGATGTTACCCCCCACCTTAGACACCAGTCAGAGGCCTCTCAGACAGCCAAATCCTATCTCTTGTTTTGTAATGAGGAGGGGCAACACCCTGAGATACATGTCTGCAAATTGAGATTCTGGTTTGGTTTTTATCTTAAATCATGTGGCAAGGCTTGTTAAAGGATGGACAATGGACATAGATTTATAGGATTGCTACTTCCAATAGGTTGCACTAGAGATCAAGTTCCATTTTTCACTGAAGAGGAACTTTCCATATTTAATTTAGCAGAGGAACACTGCATGGCCTATTAGTCTCCTTACACTGGTGTGGCAAACCAGGAGTCCGGTTGCCACAGTGGCATTGCCTCCCTCACAGGGGGTGATGTCATGCCTGGAAGCATGGAAGGGTCCCCTTACCAGGTAACACTAGCATCCAACACTTTTCGTACTCCAGACCAGAAGGGGGAGCTCTAACACCCAATTTTCAGGAGAGCTTCACTATAAGTTCTGGCCTGGGGGCGGAGTGTGTTAGTCTAGTCTAAGTCTGAGAGGGAGAGAAGTAGAGGAGAGCCTGGGGAGTGGAGCTGTAGCCAAGCTCACCCCAGAGCTGAGCACTAGAAACCGGACACCTGAGTCTGTGGTTGCACGGGTACAGAAGTCGCGGCAGCTAAACCCGGAGGGCAGGAGACTGCAGGACTCCTGGCCCATCTAACACCCAGCGGCACAGCAGCATATCAGAGCCCGGAGCCGCCACCAAGGAGCAACACCAGGAATAGGCTCAAGGGACTGCCATGCGGTAAGGAGCACTGGGAAGGGGAAGACACAAAGGAAACAGGACAGAGACACCAGACTAACAAAGTATGGAGTGGACACTAGGAAGGCTGGACTGGACGAGGAGACAAGGAAGCCTGGGAAAGGCAGAGAAGCTGAACTGGCTGGATAGAGCGGAGACTCAGAACAGGCAGTGCAAAGACAAAGGTGGACCTGAGTCACAGAAGCGCAAATGACAGACAGGCAAGGAGCAGAGGAAGGAATCGCCTTAAATACATGGAGTACTGAAGGACTTCCGGGTTACGGTCCTCCAGGATCAAAGAGAGGAGATACAGAGTGCCTGTAAATCAGAAAGAGGAAGTGCTGGAGTGGGCAGTGCGCACGCGCACCCGACGAGAACCAGGGGGTGGAGAAGAATGAAAGAGAGGACACGCGCCTGCAGGAGGAGCGCGCTGCAGTGGGTAAGTATGAGCGGGGGGAGCAGTGGTGGTCCCGGCAGCAGGCACGGCCGCAGAAGGAGTGGCTGTGACAAAATAGAGGTTAGATTATACTCACCCAGGGGCGGTCCCGCTGCGGTCCGGGCGTCGCAGTCCGGTCCGGGGCCTCCCATCTTCTTACGATGATGTCCTCTTCTTGTAGTCACGTTGCGGCTCCGGCGCAGGTGTACTTTGTCTGCCCTGTTGAGGGCAGAGCAAAGTACTGCAGTGCGCAAGCGCCAGGAAAGGTCAGAGAGGCCCGGCACCTGCGCACTGCAGTACTTTGCTCTGCCCTCAACAGGGCAGACAAAGTACACCTGCGCCGGAGCCGCAGCGTGAGTACATGAAGAGGACGTCATCGTAAAAAGATGGGAGGCCCCGGACCGCGCCGCCCATCGTACTGGGACCGCCCCCGGGTGAGTATAATCTAACCTCTTTTTCTCATCTTTCAGGATACATCAGGGGCTTATCTAAAGCATTCCAGAATGCTGTAGATAAGCCCCTGATGCTGGTGGGCTTAGCTCACCTTCGATTTTGGGGTTACAGGTTCCCTTTAAATCCCCTGCAAACTGTCCTTCATCAATTTATTGCACGCCCAGGGCCACGGACCAGGTCACTGCTTCTGTGACAACCCCCTGAAGAACTGCCCGACCCGGACCAAGTACCCCACAGCCTTAGCGGGCGTCATGTTCGCATGTCAGGGATGTCACTCTCCACAAGACATTACCCCGGACATGTGCTGCGTTCAAAGCACTGCCGATTCCTGACCATGGGCACCTACCCTAAGAAAATCCTGAAAATATGACCTGTTGGTGGCACTTGAGAAGTTGGGAACACTGATCTATAAGACAAGGGGGATTGGGTAAGTTGAATTTCAGCATGCTCAACCTCTTTCTACCCAATTAGCCTTTTTTTAACTGATTATTAAAGGGGTTGTCTATTTTAAAATTTTCTTGCACCATAACATTGCAGAGATCTAAAATAACTAATGGAGTTGTAACTCACCCTCACCAGGTCCAGCACTGCCTCTCCACTGCTCCACCATTCATGATTGATCAGCTGCAGCGGTGGCTTCACATTTACAGCACTTGTAACCACTGCAGTCAATCACTGGGCTCCATGCATTTAGGCAGCACGAGCTGCTGAGTCCAGTGACTGGTAGCAGTGGTGACGAGCGTTGTAGATATGTCACTTCTACAAATGATTAACAAGGAATGAAGCAGCGACAGAGAGTCACAGCTGAACCTGGGGATAGTGAGTAACAGCTCAATTCGCTATTTTAGACTTCTGTAACCCTATGGTAGAATAACATTGTAAAAGTGATGGCCTCTCTTATGCCGCAAACACTGTAGTGGACCGAACGATATCAATGGCTTAGTGCCGTACAATGTAAAACAGCCCAATAATAAAAAGCAGAAGAAATGTGTAACTCACCCCGCAACATTGACATTGACTTCGTATCTTGCTGGTATGGTGAAAACGGCTTCATTGTTCCATAAAGAGCTTTCATCCACCTCGTTCTGACTGGATTCAATATAATTAAGAAGCATTATACTGGGTAATTAAAATAATGAGCGCCATGTACAAAATGTGTAGCTTTTTTACTTCTCATTAATGTGATGTGTGATAAATAGCGATGCATTAGTGGCACAACGTCTTTGTGCTTTTTGAATAGCGATGCCGACTGCTTAACTCTCAAATCATCGGGAATCCTCACATTTAGCCTCATTACTGAAGTAGCATACAACGCCATTGAGGTGGCAACAATGACAGATTTTGCAAATCATAAAATACAGATATTGGTTAACAGAATTATTTTAGTATTATTTCTTTTCATTATATAATGCCACTTACCAGCTCACAGTGACATTGATGATAACATCTTCTGCCGAACTAAGTGAGCTTGTGTCCAACAAGAAGGAAAATTGTTGCTATGGGTAAAAAAAATGTTAATCAATTGAAGATATAAGCTGAGATATAAGATATACCTATACATCTACTTGTTATTAAAGGGGCAGTCTTATCTTAAGCTTCAAGTCTACAGTCACCCTGTAATGACTGCAGACTTGTGAATCCTCGCATTGCATGCACTGTACACTGTGAGGTCTCTCCGGTGCCGGGAACGGCGTGCACATGACCCCAAGTATGTGATTTGTATACATGCTGACTAGATGGGCACGGGCTCACTCAATGCAAGTGTAGTGAGTGAGGCCAGATATAGACTAGTTGGAAGTATGCAAATCACCTAGTAGCAGTCACATGTCCGCTCTCTCCTGGCCTGGGCATCGGAGAACCCTCACAGGGCACAGTGCGTGCGATGTGAGGATTCATAAGCTTGCAGTCACATAGAGCGAATGTAGACTTGTATCTTATGACCAGAAAACACTTTTAAGCTACTATGTGACTGCAGACTTGTGAATCCTCACAGCACACATGATACTCACTGTTAGGATTCTCCGGTGCCAGTAGCAAGAGCGGACAGTCATGTGTCAGCAAGTATGTGATATGCATTCTCCTGCCCACATTCTGACTAGACATGTATTGGGCGAGGCTGCACATGTCTAGTCTGAATGTAAGTATGAATATCACATATTTGCAGACAGGAGCCAGCTGCTCCCTGCGCTGACACCAGAGAATCCTCACAGTGTACAGTGTGCGCTGTAAGGATTCACAACTCTGTAGTCACATTGGCTACAAGTTGCAGTCACTCTAAGGCTGAAAAACCCTTTGACTATGAGCTACACCTCCAAAAGAGACAGCATCCTATTTTTCCATTTTTTAAATTCAAACTGTATCTTCATTTATAGATTAAATATAATTATTTACTTTGCCATGTAGTTTTGTTGCCAAGGTTCTTCTCTTTTCTAAGCTTGTTTTTTGGCACATACATTGTGCCAGACACTTTCGCAATCAACTGACTGCAAAAATCTATTAATTATAATAGAAAAAGCTCTCAGTGAGGGCTCTGTCCACTGCTGGAGCCTTAGTAAGTTTCCAGGTGTCCCAATGCATATTGTATTTACAAGGTCATCCAATACAAAGTGTCAGTCTAGGACGTCTGCCAAGGATGTGCAGTTTGATGAACAGGGATTAATCCCTTAAGGACTAATTTGAACACAGGGATTTCTGCAGAATCCATAAAGTAAGTAGCATGCTACTTAATTTTATTTTATGTGGCACAAAAAATTACATTTTTGCCATAAAAGAATTTCTGATGCAAGTGAAAGGAGTTCCGAAAACACCATCTAGGCATTATTGACATAACCAAGTCCAATTTTGCATCGACAATGAATTGATGTATTGGAAACGAATGGCACACTGGTGGCTTCTGTGTACTAACATATACTGTACATACACGATGCTTTGGCACACTGCGATTAATGAATATATGAACTTCAGTATTGCTGTAAACATTAAAAACTTAAGGTACTAAGATAGCATTTTTTATGAAAAAGCACAAATGTCATCCAACCCCATAAAGATGTACCTAAATATGGATAGTCCCTTATCAACACATCCTTCCCTGACAAGATTTTAATTTTGAGCTACGCCTGGTTTCTTTCACTGCCCATTCAGATGAAGTCTGTTTTGGCACATGGAGTGGTAATACATTAGCGATAGGGTCCATCCATATTTAGGTACATCTTGACGTGGTTGAATGGCTTTTGCACTCTTTGATAAAAAAAACGCTAATCAAATAACTTATGTTTTTAACATTTACTGCAGTAGTTGAGTTTATGTAGCCATAAATCACACTGTGCTGATGCATCATGTTTGTATATGTTTGTATATTGGCCACATATTGTATTTGTGCACTGGTACATTAATTTAATACTAAAGTGATTTTTAACGGAGCCCCATAAAGTTGAATGGGTGACCTGAAGAATACACTCCTCAACATTGAAATTGCCACTCTAAGAAGGAAAAATTATGGAATTATGAAATCACAGGATGGATAGACAATGATATACAAATGATGAAAAAATGGGAACAAATTTTTCAAAATGTCTTGATATATTCAGTATTGAATATGAGTGTAACACCTTGGCTGCTGTCATTGAGGTTATTAATGGTTGTCTGAGGAATGTTCTGCCACGCTGAATGTCCTTTGGAAATCATCAAGATACTCTGCTGGCAGCTCCTTTACAATTACCTATCAATGATGTCCCAGGTGTGCACAAAGGAAATCCGGAGACAATACAAGCCACGGTAACACATTTAGGCCATGTAAGCTGCTTACAGTAGTGGCCTGGCATTGTCATGTTTAAATGTGGCTCCCAGTATACTGTGAATAATTGGCTGTACATCTGGCTCCACAACATTAGAGAGGTCCGACTACCATTCTTTATGCCATCCTACATCATAATCCTGGGAATATGAACAGGAGAGGGACTGGTGTGATGGTCTCGTATGACGGTCTATTCTTGGAGTTACCCCTTTGGTCTAGAGACCAATCTCCTGCTATCAATGCATCCAAGACAGAGGCAGGACTCATTTCTTAAGATGATACACCTCCATTGCTATCTTGCTCTGCACCATGATAGCCTTTGAGAGCGGTGGCATGAGGTCAATGGAACAACCGTAGCTGGATGTCTGGCTTGTTGCCCAACATTTTGCAAATGCCTTCTGATGGTTTGTGTAGACCAGTGGTTCCCAACCTGTAGCTCGGGAGCCACATGTGGCTCGTAGTCTCATGATTTGTGGCTCGTGGCTGTCTGTCAGCTTGGTGCATTAGCTCCAGATTTAGTAAATTGATATGAAGAGAACATCTGAAAATGGTGAATTTTGCAGATCTGCATGCACATATACTAGTCTTAGGGGTTTTGAGATGATTTAAGTACGGTACGCTGGAGACAAGATGACACCATCTGTCAGAGGAAGTGTTTGAAGCTGGATGTGACAGAGTCTTGGGAGTGCTTTATAGGAGAAAACTGAATGGGGGTATTGTAGGAACCCCTGGATCTTTGTATATTGCTTTGGGATGATTGATTTTTGTGGAAAAGCCTTGGTTACCATTATGCCTGTAATGGGGGCTTTGGTTGCCACTATTGTGAGGGGGCGGGAACTGAATGTTGAGCGATACCGTCCGATACTTGAAAGTATCGGTATCGGAAAGTATCGGCCGATACCGGCAAAGTATCGGATCTAATCCGATACCGATACCCGATACCAATACAAGTCAATGGGACTCATGTATCGGACGGTATTCCTGATGGTTCCCAGGGTCTGAAGGAGAGGAAACTCTCCTTCAGGCCCTGGGAACCATATTAATGTGTAAAATAAAGAATTAAAATACAAAATATTGCTATACTCACCTCTCCGACGCAGCCTGGACTTCAGCGAGGGAACCGGCAGTGTTGTTTGCTTAAAATTCGCGCTTTAACTTCCTTACTTGAAGTCCCGGCTTGTGATTGGTCGCGCGCCGCCCATGTGACCGCGACGCGACCAATCACAGCAAGCCGTGACGTAATTTTAGGTCCTTCAGGATTTTAAAATTACGTTCCGGCGTTGTGATTGGTTGCGTCGCGGTCACATGGGCGACGCGACCAATCACAAGCCGTGACGTCACGGGAGGCAGCGCGCGTGTCCAGCCTCCCGTGACGTCACGGCTTGTGATTGGTCGCGTCGCCCATGTGACCGCGACGCAACCAATTACAACGCCGGAACGTAATTTTAAAATCCTGAAGGACCTAAAATTACGTCACGGCTTGCTGTGATTGGTTGCGTCGCGGTCACATGGGCGACGCGACCAATCACAAGCCGTGACGTCACGGGAGGCAGGACACGCGCGCATTTTAAAATGCGCGCGTCTCCTGCCTCCCGTGACGTCACGGCTTGTGATTGGTCGCGTCGCCCATGTGACCGCGACGCAACCAATCACAACGCCGGAACGTAATTTTGAAATCCTGAAGGACCTAAAATTACGTCACGGCTTGCTGTGATTGGTCGCGTCGCGGTCACATGGGCGGCGCCCGACCAATCACATGCCGGGACTTCAAGTAAGGAAGTTAAAGCGCGAATTTTAAGCAAACAACGCTGCCGGTTCCCTCGGTAAGGTGCAGGCTGCGTCGGAGAGGTGAGTATAGTAATATTTTTTATTTTAATTCTTTATTTTACACATTAATGTTGTTTCGATACCGATACCCGATACCACAAAAGTATCGGATCTCGGTATCGGAATTCCGATACAGCAAATATCGGCCGATACCCGATACTTGCGGTATCGGAATGCTCAACACTACTCGCGACCCTATCTAAAAGCTGGATATGGCTCGCGACTCTCTCTCAGAGCTGAATGTGGCTCTCAAGGTTAGAAACATTGGGGACTTCTGTTGTAGACAATGTTTGTTGTCTTAGGCTTGATATCGGATGTCCAACTTCACTCGTAGTACAGAATGGATTAATTGTGGAACCAGTGGTATGACCATTTTTTCAAGTGTCTAAGGAGCAGTGTCTGTCGAGCCCAAGCTTAAAAAGAGAAGAATTTTGCTAACCAACCGCATGTCATCATTAAAACTTAAGGAGATGCACGTGAATTGCAAAAGTGTATACTGTATTTAATTTAATCCAAATATTTAATCCCCAACCTGGAATTGAATCCAAAAAAAGGTGTATAAAAAGGTATCAAGTTTTCTTTTTCTTTTACACTTCTGGTTAAAAATAAAAAACAACGTTTGCACTAGCACTGCAGTTGTCTGAAGGCAGACACAAAAAATTAGGAAAATTGAATCAACTTATTTGCAACTGAGAATTCTTTTTGCACAGGTCTAGGCAGGTCAACCTTAAAAACAATTGCTCCATATTGTACCGATCATTACCATAAATGTAATGACTTTCAGTAAGTAACTTCAACCTAAATATTACCAATGATATATATCATAGTTCATGCTCCCCAGTGCATTAGAGTGGCAATATTCCTCCTCCCTCCCTGACACTCCTGGGTGTGATTTTGCTATGTGTGACCAATTTACACATTCACACACCATTCCTATTGCCATTTTAAAGCAATTTGTCATCTCTTCATCTAAAAACGCTGATTATAAAGAATTATGATGACATACTGTAAGTTGCAAAAAAAATCACGTTCTCCATCAATCAACCTCTGCATAAATGCCTAGAAAATTAGACAGGTTTATCATTTTGAAAAATGGATATCCAAAGTTATTTTACCTTTTCAACCCCGTACCACACATAATTAGTTAATTACTGTACTTATGTGAACTTACTCTTGAAAACGAGTCCACATACAGATGACCAATGTTGCAGTGCAGTCTCGTTAGCTGATTGTCTTCATCAGTTACTGCACAGTTTATCTGTTCCTGCTGGATGGGAAGGAAGACAATGGGAGTTTTATACATTGAAAGAATATTATTCAGCAAAATATCTGCATTACTGAGAACATAAGGCTTGTGCTTTGGCATCTTACATAGGATTAGACTACTACAGCCCAAATAGTGCAGCCTTAGTGAGACTTATAGTACATTTTTCTGTTCATCCATAGGGTATGGTAATAGCTTTGGTTAGGATGGAAGACTAAAAAAAAAATCACATTTCTGGCCAACTTTTTTCAACTTTTGGGGAAAAAGATTATTGGGCTTGGAAAGAAACCATCATTATAAAAGCCAGGAACAGGCACAATATACTTGTCACTGATCTTTCCCTTCTACTCTTAGATCTACTTTAAAAGTCCTTCTCCATATTATCTTTGGTAAGACAGGGTAGTCAGGAGGTCCGAGGTCAGATACCAGGAGGGCTCATAATACAGAGGGGCATGACAAGGGTGTGGTCAAGTAACAGTTCGGGGTCAAATGCCAAGAGAATGTGTCAAGATAAGGTGATAAGAGTAATGGATAGTCAAAAGCCAAATTTGGAGTCAGGTACCTGAGGTCAGAGAGCATTAAAAGCAAAAGAGATAACACACATGAATATTCAAGACAGATCCAAGGTCCGCCAATGAGATCAGGAAATCAGAGAAAAGCACACACATCACTAAGCAAAGCTACAGCTGACAGTGGTCTGCTAATGGCTGGCCATCTAAATAGCTAGCAAATTAACAAGGATGGGAAAGACCTAGAGGAAAGCCCCCAGGCTAGGCCAGATTGAGCAGCAGGGATGTGAATCAAAATGCTGACAGCCCAGCACACCCCAGCCTCAGGTTGAATGACTGGGCTGTCATTCACAATACTGACAGTCCAGCACTTTACAGATCTAATAGAGAGTCTGAGCTGTCACACACAGCGTCCCTGGGCCACAGTGATAGTGGCTGCGACTGGGTACTGAGCATCCACCGCCTGTTTAAATCAATAATGGGCAGATGTGCAGTACACGGCCAATATCAGTACAAAGGGAGTCCTTCTACACTCTATGCAGAAACAAGAAGTCTCTTTTCCCTGAATGAGTCATTCCTCTCCCACTCCTGACCCAGCTGCGTGACTTCTCCCCCCTGCCAAGAACTTTGCAGTGAGGTAGAATTGTAGTTCTGATGATGACTCATGCAGGCAAAAGATACTTCCTGTTTGTACATAGAACTTGGAAGGATTCAGCTAGTCAATTTTTAATCACAAGATGTCAAGGACCTAATGAAAAATAGAAGAATTAACTGGGTAGAAAGGCAAAATGAGCAATTGTAAGTTCTATATAATATGATGATGGCAATATATTAAGAGGATACAAATTTTGATGGGAGTGCTTCTTTAATGAAGGCTTGACCACGGTCAGGTATCAGTTATGACAGCATAAATGTCATTAATAGCACACAGCAGTGATACAATGCAGCAGAGAGTATTACCTGATCGAGAACTTTGATGAAGTAAATGCCTTTAGGAAGTCTCATATGTAACGCAGATTGATAGGCGTCATCCCCAGCATTGAACAGGGACATTTCAATCATTACAGTCTTTGTGCCTCCAACTACAAGATAGGTTTTGTTTTCTGATGATCTGCAATGAAACATAAAAACTCACAATTCTGCAGGAAAGACTGCAAGTCCACGACTATAAGGTGGACAGGGCTGTGTGAGATAGGTGGGCCATGACACCAAGGATTTGGCCTGCCTACTCATCCAGGAAAGGGATACTGGGGCAGACACGTCTTTACACTGAGGTAGTGAGCTAAAGATATCAGCAGTATAGTCATAAGGTTAAATAGCTTGTTCAGCTCTTACTTATTGATGACTTATCCATGAAACAAGTGGAGGTCCTGACACTCTGCAACTCCAACGATCAGCTACTATCTGCCACAGCTACCCTGTACATTTGTTTGATATCTGATGACGTTTTATCTCCTATTCACTTGCACTTCACATTGTGCAATCAATGATAATACCACTCCGATATCACTATACGGTATTAATTAACTCGCCACTGCCAGTAACCAGGGATATTATTTACAACACAAAAGTTACCAGAAAGAATAGACAATAGGATATATTACTGTAAGAATGGTGGACTGTACTATCGCGTTGAAGTCATCAATCGTGTTGCATTATAGTGTGAACAGTGTTATGCATTTTTCATGTATGTATAATGTACAGAATGTGATATGTGCTGCTACCAGGTACTAGTTAATGTAAGGGATTGTAATATGTAAGTGTAATATGCATATTGTGAATAGACTGTGACATGGTAGTGTACAGCATAAGGTAAGATATAGATTAGGATTTACAACACAGGATAAGGTACAGATAATGTTCGGGACTACCCCACAATGGGGTGGGGATAATGATAATATATGGCGGACTACTTAGAAAGGGAAGTGCTGTAACCAAGGTCAAGTTCAAGTGCAGTGAATAACTGGCAACAGCAAGGAACTATCGATCATGGCAGTAAGAGACCTTAATGGAATTCCTTGTGAACATTAATGCAACGTCAGGAGCTTAGGGCTCAGTGCAGGTACTGGGAGGGGTGCCTAATCCTCTGGCGTACAGGGAGCGATGGATGCAGAACTGCGAGTATGACAGCTAGTGGATCCCAGGTGTACTGCAGGACTGGATGAGAAATTCCCGTGGTAGACCAGAATAACCAATGTAGGGCTTGTCCAGGAAGAACGGATAGATAGTAATGTTGGAAATGGACTGTGTTAAGGAAACGCACTGCGTTAAGGAATTGAGGGGCAAAAAGCGTTGTGCCTGACACTGCATGTTACAATCTGATGATCTGATGAACTTGAACTAACCAGTAAACTGTTGTTGGTTAATATGAACTGTGTGTCCCCTGAGCAGGGCCGGCGTTAGGGGCAGGCAGACCAGGCGGCTGCCTAGGGCCCACGCTCCCCCAGGATTCCCCAGCTAGCGGCACATCACGCAGCCGCTATGGGGCCCCAGTGAGGCAGGGGGGCCTGCTTGCCACCAGCGCCGACTACCCCGCCGCCACCGCATTGAACTATACCAGTGTCTGCCAGAACAGTTCAAAGCAATGCTGGAGGAAAGAGTGTCAGCTGATGCTTTTTCTTCCATCATTCCCCAGTCTGCCTCTGACACTGCGGGTGCGCTATGATGTTCGCGCACTCACTGTGTGCCAGGCAAGTGCAGCCGCTGATGCAGGAACACAGAGCAGCGCGGGCACGAGGAGAGGTGAGTGAGGAGTGTGTTTTTTTTCACTGTAACAGTGAGTACTGGACTGTGGGGCCATTCTCAGGGGGGAGATGTGGGCTGTGCTATATACTATGCGGGCTGTACTATATACTATGCGGGTTGTGCTATATACTATGTGGGCTGTGCTATATACTATGCGGGCTGTGCTATATACTAAGTAAGCTGTGCTATATACTGTGTGGGCTGTGCTATATACTATGTGGGCTGTGCTATATACCATGTGGGTTGTGTTATATACTATTCAGGCTGTGCTATATACTATGTGGGCTGTGCTATATACTATGTGGGCTGTACTAAATACTATGTGGGTTGTGCTATATACTATGCGGGCTGTGCTATATACTAAGTAAGCTGTGCTATATACTGTGTGGGCTATGCTGTATACTATGCGGGCTGTGCTATATACTATGTGGCCTATGCTATATACTATGTGGGCTTTGTTATATACTCTGTGGGCTGTGCTATATACTATGCGGGCTGTGCTATATGCTCTGTGGGTTGTGCTATATACTATGTGGGCTGTGCTATATACTATGCAGGCTGTGATATATACTATGCAGGTTGTGTTATATACTATGCGGGCTGTGCTATATACTATGCAGGCTGAGCTATATACTATTCGGGCTGTGTTATATACTATGAGGGCTGTGCTATATACTATGCAGGCTGTATTATATACTATGAGGGCTGTGCTGTATACTATGCAGGCTGTGCTATATACTATGCAGGCTGTGTTATATACTATGGGGGTTATATTATATTCTACAGCGGAGGCTGTGTTATATACTATGTGAGTGTTTTATATACTATTGGGGGTATATTATATTCTATGAGGGAGGCTGTGTTATATACTATGTGGCTGTGTTATATACTATGTGGGGTACATTATACATTATATTCTATGGGGGAGGCTGTGTAATATACTATGGGGTACATTATATTCTATGGGGGCTACATAATATGCTATGGGGAGGTGGGCTGTATTACATTCTATGGGGGGACTACATTATATTCTATGGGGGCTGTATTATATTTTATGAGGGAGGATTGCATCATACTCTTTGATGGGGCTACATTATATTCTATGGGGGGCTGTATTAAATGTATATTCTATGAGGGGTGATTGCATCATACTCTATGAGGGGGCTACATTATACTATATGAGGGGGCTGTGTTATATTCTATGGGGGAGTTACATTATATTCTGTGGGGTGGGTGCATTATACCATTATACTCTGTGGGTGGCTGCATTATGCTCTATGGGGTGGCTGCATTATACTATATGTGGGCTGCATTATACTGTATCGAGGACTATGGGGAATACATTATACTATATGAAGAACTATGGGGTGCATTATACTATAGGAAGTGAATTGTACTACATGGATGACTATGGAGGCGCATTATACTATATGGAGCACTATTAGGCATGTATTATACTATGTGGAGGACTGAGCAGTGTATTTTAATATATGGAGGACTATGAGGAGTGTATTATACTATATGGAGGAATATGAGGAGTGTATTATACTACATGGAGGACTATGGGAAGTGTATAATACTATATGGAGGACTGAGAAGTGTATTATACTCTATGGAGGACTATGGGGCACATTATATTATATGGAGGACTATGCGGTGTGCATTTTACAATATGGAGGACTGTGGTGCACATTATAATATATGGAGGACTAAGGGGTGTATTATACTGAAAAAGCAAAATGCTGCATATTCATCGAGTGATTGGATTGTTTATGCCGGAACAAAAATCATTGTTCTCAGCAGCACATCGCCAGTGTAAACTGTAGATGTGCTGCTGATAACATGATACTGTATGGTGATCTGTTAGTGATCTATTAGTGATCATTCTGTCCCCATCATTCTTTCTCAGATGGTGGAAAGAGGCTGGGAAACAAGCGTTGAACGATTTCAATATTGTTGATCACACTCATTTAGCGGCCTGAACACAGCGCATGTAAATACATCCGAAATGCTTCTGTGTGATGTGCAATATGTTAGCATTTGGAGCCCCATTTTAAACTTTGCCTAGGCCCCACTTTGCCTAAAACCAGCCCTGCCCCTGAGCTGTCTGCTCCGGAAGATGGAGGTCTGGAAACAGTGGAGGTCTGTGGCCTACACATGAGTGTGATGCACCCCACACTGAGCAGCACATTGGGACTGGGACATGATTTTCTGTAAAGGGTCAGGGCATTATGTAGCAGCAGCTCGGTCATGATTACGTGAGTCCATGTTTAGAGTCCAGCACCGGGCACTAGGTGTCCACCAGTGTGAACCCTGAACTTTACAGGACAGGATCATTCATCTCTACCCAGGACCCCAGAGCTGCAGAGCAACAGTACTAACCACTGAGCCACCTATGTACATACATGTGCATGTATATATTTATTTAAAACTGGAAATATGGTAATATCTCTTTAAATCTTCTACAGAGAGAATGGAATACCAGCAGGTTTTGGATGAAAGTGAAATACAGATGTATTTAATTCATTTTAATACAGTAAAAATCAGAATAAAAAATCATGCAAATAAAAATGACATTTCTAGAATGATCTGGCACAAAACCAAGCCATTACTCATTGTACACCTTAGGGACAGAAGCTGGCACAGACATAAGCAACAGAAGGTAAAAGCACTGCATAAACAGCCAGGTTCCAAGACAACAGCAAATTAGAGAGAAACATATTGCTAGCAGTGTAGCAATTAAATTTCAGACTTTTTTTTGTTCCTCCGGTGCTTATTTATATATATTTATTGTATTAAAGCTTCATACTGAGAGTGTGAAAATAACCTTTACCTATAAAGGGATCCATTTACCCACAGGAACATATTATTTCAAAGTTCGATTTCTTTGAAGTTTTCAGTGTATTTTTTGCTATGAATACAGAGTATTTTATGTAATTGGATGATGCAGGATTAGAGTGTGCAGATATATAGAAACAGAGCATTGCAAAAGTATTCAACCCTTCAAAACGTAATTCCAAAGAAATGCGTTATGTCCAAGTTTGGTCTTATTCATGGGCTAAACTCACACGTCAGTGAACAGAACCAAAATGCAACAGACAGCCCACAGATGTACGGTACCTAACATTGATGTGTGAATTTAGCTCTAGCCCTAGTCTGTGTGATTTCACACCGCACCTAAGCCCTGGGAACACGCCAAAGGATACCCTCTGCAGATATCCTTGATAAAGGCAATAACGTCGAAACGTTGGATGGACCTTTGTCTGTATATCCTATTATGTCAGCTGTAAATTAAAATTGAAAATTATCTTGAAAATAGAACTTCTTTGTGATTTGTGGCTCCCTTTTTCTTGCCCATTGTAGTCCTAATCTGGGAGTACTATCTGGAGGACTATGAGGGGTGCATTATACTGTAAGGAGGACTATGAGGAGTGCATTATGCTATATAGAGGAAAATTAGGGGTGCATTATACTATATGGAGGACTATGAGGGGTGCATTATACTGTATGGTGGACTATGAGTAGTGCATTATGTTATATGGAGGACTATTGAGGGGTGCATTATTCTATATGGTGGACTATGAGAAGTGCATTATACTATAAGAAGGACTATTCAGGTGCATTATACTGTATGAAGGACTATGAGGAGTGCATCATGCTATAAGGAGGACTATGAAGAGTGCATTTTACTTTTATGGGGCCCCATGACTTCTATGTTCACTTCTGAATTGGAAGTAGCATTATCAGTATAGAAGTGTGTAGCATTGGCAAAATGCAAGACCCTGAGTTGTCCTCTTGTAAGAGGTATTTTAATACACCAGTTGATTATATTAGTGTCCTTTGTTTGCAACAGATGATGGGAGAAGGCTATTACTGATCAGCAATACTTGAAGATTAGCTAATCCAAAATTGGGATTTTCCAATTTTACTAT
The DNA here is from genome assembly GCF_051348905.1 of Ranitomeya variabilis. Taxonomy (NCBI): domain Eukaryota; kingdom Metazoa; phylum Chordata; class Amphibia; order Anura; family Dendrobatidae; genus Ranitomeya; species Ranitomeya variabilis. Next base: position 192,884,212 of record NC_135238.1, read on the forward strand.
ACTTCTGTGCAATTTGACGATCTGATCATAATCATGTTCCAAAACAAAACTGTGGGGGCTGGCTCAGTGCTGCCCCTCACCTTATCTGCTCTTATAGACATTAACTATTTTTAATTCTTTATGTGAATATAATTACAATATCTCCTTTGGTTTTATTCTAGTCTTGTAGTTTGCACTCCAGGATTTATTTTATCCCAACACAAAGAAAAAAGGACGTGAGCTGTATTTATGATAAGCCATGGATAACATTTCTTTTTCAATTAAGTCTAATCCTTCTTCTGACTGGACACCATTAGTTGGACGATGTTCTGCTGATAACACAGTGATACAGGGCAAGTGTGAATGTGTGATCCCAATAAATAGCATATCGCTCCTGTACAGGGCCTGGAAATACCAGCCTTTTAGCACTTGCTAATTGTCTGATAACTGCTACTGATGTAATTGCTCTCTATCTAGCAGCTTAACCTTGTCCTCATTATTAAGCAGACTAATCTAAAGCAAATGTCACATTAGGAAATCTTCATCTACACATGCAGAAGTAACGCATAGGAGATGGAATTACTGAATTATGCAGAAATGTAGGCTGATTATTTGTACACCTATTAAAAGTGACACATCATGTAAAAGTGCCAAAAGAAGATGTGACCACTTACCAATCCATCTTCATCCAGGCACCAAGAAGTATTGCTTAGCTAAAGGGCTTGTGCACCTGACCATAAAAATCTGATAAGTTCTTCATTGTTTTGTCAGATAGCACTCATTTCCATATTATTCTATGGGTCTGTGCATATGTCCAATTTTTATCTTTGGACCGGGCACAAGTTGCATCCAATTATAATGTGATGCAACTCGCACATGCTGCAATTTTTTTCTTAACTAATTATTGGATAATAAACTACGCCATACTTGTCGACGGGTCAGCGGAAAAAAATCGGACTGCACTCAGATAACATCCGAGTGTGATCCAATTTTCACAAACTGACAAAATAGAGAAGATAGGCACATTTTTTCTCCTCTACATCTGAGAAAATCAGATCACACTCTAATCCAACGTTCATCAACATGTAGATAGGAAATGATTATGGTTAGCATTAGCCCAGTGGGAGGGCACTTCCTGGTTCGAAGCAGTTCAGCATCAGCCAATAAAATGTGCAGAGAGTTCAAGTTCAGTTGGGATGGTGGTTTGCTAGGTGCAGCATGGGCCAAACATTTAGGACAGATAGGACAATGGGTGGCCTGTATGATAACCCAACTTTGATCCCCACACAGTCCCCCATATAGTATAATGGACCCCACACAGTCCTCCATACAGTATAATGGTCCCATATAGTCATCCATGCAGAATAATGGGCCCACATAATCCTTCATACAGTATAACGGCCCCACATAAACATCATACAGTATAATGGAGCCTGCATTGCCTTCCATACAGTATAATAGCCCCACATATTTCTCCATACAGAATAATGGGTCCCTATTGCCTTTCATACATTATAATGGGCCCAGCATTGCTTTCCATACAGTACAATGGCCCCTACATAGTCCTCCATATAGTATAATGGGTCCTGAATTGCCTTTCATACAGTATAATGGCCCCCACATAGTCCTCCTCACAGAATAATAGCCCCACATAATCTTCCATACAGTATAATGTATAGAGGAACAAAGGACCAAACAAGTTGAAACCCAATCTGCCATGGGGTAATTGGGCAAGCACTATATACATGAGACCACTGATGGATCCCGGCACTTTGGCCATGATTGACTGCCATGATTGACTGGGTCTGTCAGTGTATATCCACACATTTATCTTAGGGGATATCTTACTGGCAAAGTCATTGCCTTTTTTGGAGAAGGGCATGGGCCACATTGCAAAGGTAAGGGAGAAAGAAGCAGCTGTAGTTCACTAAACTGTGCATAGCCAACATTATACTAAATAAGTTACGGTATGTGGCCTCACCAGACCTGATTAACCTTATTTGACTCTTGACTCATCATACATGTACATGGACCGAACCACACAGTGTAATATTATATTATACAGCAGCACAGCCACTGTTTGAAGTGCCCCTGATTACATGGTTCACAAAATCCATAATTCTACACTAATTGACAGCGGATCAGCCACTTTTAAATTCATGTTTTCTATAATCTCCATTTCTAAAAGCTCTACCTCGTATAGGTGGTAGTGCTGGTAGTGTGCTCTTTACAACTTATCCCTCCCATGACCTAGCTGACCCTCTTCCCATTGGTACCCCATTAATGTTCCCATAACTGTCCAAAACATCCTATCCCTCCATATCTGTAACAACATTGTCTACTACAAGGCCTCACGTAGGTTGTAAGTAGTTGCAGCTTTGCCCACAACCTGTTTTTTTAGTATTTGCATTTGTTAAAATTGTACTGCATCCCATTTGGGGCACCTACCTTTACCGGGGTAGGGTAGACAGCTACATATTTCCACATTGTGCTCTTAAATAATGATGTAATGTAATAGATTAGGGTGTGGGATCAAGGTAAAATAGGGAGCATATAAGGAGGGGGATGATACATTGGTCTCAGATATATCTGGCAGTCACTTACTTCCTCCTCTCTATCATAAGCCAATGTGCTTTTAGCTGAGCGTGCCTGATGTAGAAGAACATACTTTTTGTGCATGATGTAAAATAACATACGTTGTGTGCATGATGTGATTTTCCATACTTTGAAACATACATTTTATTGGATATATTGTTAAATAAGTGTTTTCTATGTCCTCGTCTTAGCTAGAATATAACAAGGCCAATTCTCGCAGAGTCTCCTTCATCTCTTTGCCATGACCATAATTACACTTTGCAAATTGAATTTGGCAAAAACAGATCTCTCCCTTTCCCACAGCTATTGGCAGAAACATTCTAACCCATTTATTTTATAAATGAAACAATTCATTATTAACTTTTTTCTTTAAATAGCAAAAATTACAAATATGATTTGTTTTTACAGACTTGCAAAAATTGTACAGGCCAATATAGTCAATTTGTCAATAGAAAATAACCCCAAAAAGATAATAGCGGATCTACTCACCCTGGAAAGGAAAATTTTCCTCTGATCTGTAAATCAGCAGAGCAGTTTGCCAAAGCACAGTATCTTGCAAAAGAAACCTGACAAAAGATACATACAGTACTTATTTATTGATCAAAATAAACTCTAGGTTTCGCTCTTTATGACGCTCTATACAGTATATCTGACAACTATAGACATTGTAGAAGGTCAGGTCAATTCTACAACTCAGCAAATCTTTTTTGGAAATGGAAGGCTAAGCATCTGTCAGACACCTCTGACTTCACTTTATCTTGAGGTTAAAACATACAATTAAGACCTCTATACACATTAAACTAAAGTTGGCTGAACCTACTGATATTGGTGGGATTGGCTGATAATTTTATGTGTATGGCTCTCTTGGAATTCCAACAATTGATTTGTATGGTCTCCGGGAGAGGAGGCTCTCCCTCAACAAGACCACACATGTGCTCGGTGAGCCGGGCATTCCTATGTATGTGTAGTCGGGATAGATACCTGTTGGCCAACAGTAGTTAGGACAACAGCTATCTAATGTGTAGGGCAGCCTTGACCTGAGATATAAGTGAATGGCATCCACCGACAGATGAAAATGAAGCAGCTGGACACTATAGCTGACACCCTGCTGCATCAACCACAACTGGTGCTGAACCAGCTCATAGCCATATAACCCTTTAGGTTTTGCTATCAATAATGATTACTGCATCTAGATGGTTAACAGAGTGTGGAGCCTTCCTCTTTAACCCCATCGGCATCCTGAAGTTATGATTTGGGTGATCCTGATGGTTGCCATGAAAATTCATGGGCAAGTAATGGCCTTTGAGTCTGCCAGCTGGAGTGATCCATTCAGAAATTAGCAACATTTCGCTGATAAAAATAAAATGTTTCATTCCTGTTATGCCACTTTGCATTAATTTCTGAAAAGCACCTGAAGGGTTAATAAACTACCTGAAAACAGCTTTATGCTGAGGGTTGCAGTTTTTAAAATGGTATCATTTTCGGGGGGTTTCCAATATTTAGGTCCCCCAAAGTTACTTAAGAACTAAATAGATCCCTACAAAATAAGTTATGCAAATTTCCTTCAAAAAAATTAAAAATTTCTGCAACATTTTACATTTCATTTTCCAACATCCTAACAAGATAAAACAACATTTTACAGATGTCCTGATGTAAAGCAGACATGAGGGAAATTTATTAATTAATTATTTTTTGAGGTAAGACTATCTGGATTAAAGAGAAAATCATTCGAAGGTGATCATTTTTGTCAAATTTCTGATATCTTAAAAATAAATGCAAAACATATTGACTTAAATTTACCATTAACATAAAGTATAATGTGTCACGGAAAAATATTCTCAAAATCAAAAGCATTCTCAAAATCACTGGGATATGTTGAAAAATATTTAGAATTGAGAGTCCTCAGTAGTTGATACCTTTTAATGGCTAACTGAAAAGATGGTTACAAAATGCAAGCTTTCCAGACTACACAGGTCTCTTCATCAGGCTAGACTAAAAGAAATTCTCGAAAGCTTGCAATTTGTTACCATCTTTTCAGTTAGCTATTAGAAGGTATCAACTACTGAGGACTCTCAATTCTAAATATTTTTCTATCCACTGGCTAACACGGTACCAAGATATATATCTTTCCTGTATGGGATATGTTGAAACATTCCAGTAACACATTTCAGATTTTTAAAAATTGTCCTGGTCACTTAGGGGTTAAGAGTCAGACATGAAACATCTCTAATTTTCTCTTCAGCATTTGAGGAAAGAAATTTGATCTTCTGACTTAGAGTCCACAGATATTTCACTATCAGAAAATAAATCTGCATCTGTTGATAATAGTCTAGTGTATGACCCCATACTTACCAATATCTTATTTGTATAATGGTGATGTTTAAGTTAGGCCCAGTATCACCTAAAACCAGTCAGGACCACCCACCCAACAGTGGAGTTTTTACAAGCTCTACTCTTTTTTGGACAAGGACATGCTACAATTTGCAAGGATTGCTTCTAAAAGATTAAACACAATCCCAGAAAATTCAAGACTGTTGGCAACTATGTGACCAGATCTACTGGCAGCCACTGCCTTCACCAGTGCAGAGATTATGAATTGCTAAACCTTAAAAGAAGCAGTATAAAGCAGAAAGAAAAAAAGCACCACACATACTATAGCTAAAAAACAAGATAGCCATAGACCAACCTCTGATACCATATTCATATGTCCTACAAGTCCTTGAATTCTCTTTGCAACTCCAACTGTGAAGGCTTTTATACATATAATAGTCCTCTCTTGCTCAAAGCCAAATAATGTCACGTATTGCAAACTGGGTCTAAGGGTAACGTTACACAAAACGATTTACCAACGATCACGACCAGCGATACGACCTGGCCGTGATCGTTGGTAAGTCGTTGTGTGGTCGCTGGGGAGCTGTCACACAGACAGCTCTCCAGCGACCAACGATGCCGAAGTCCCCGGGTAACCAGGGTAAACATCGGGTTACTAAGCGCAGGGCCGCGCTTAGTAACCCGATGTTTACCCTGGTTACCATCGTAAATGTAAAAAAAAACAAATCGTACATACTCACATTCCGGTGTCCGTCTGGTCCCTCGCCGTCTGCTTCCCACACTGCTTTTACTTTCCGGCCGGCAGTCAGTCAGTGCGGGAAGAAGACGGCTTGGGACCTGACGGACACTGGAATGTGAGTATGTACGGTTTTTTTTTTTTTACATTTACGATGGTAACCAGCGACGAAATAAAGTTCCAAACGATCCAGCGACGAAATAAAGTTCCAAACGATCTGCTACGACGTATGATTCTCAGCAGGGTCCCTGATCGCTGCTGCATGTCAGACACAGCAATATCGTATGGATATCGCTGGAACGTCACGGATCGTACCGTCGTAGCGACAAAAGTGCCACTGTGAGACGGTACCCTAAAATGTCTCGCTTAACAAAGAGGATTCAGTTTGATAGTCCCTATGAACTGGGTGTCATCTAGTTTAATAATCTGTGTGGATCTCCCAGCTCATGAAGAACATTCATAGACTGGTGACAATATTTGTTTGAATTGAATGGTGCCATTATTTAGTTCAACTTAGAGATAAAGGGAACCTGTCATGTTAAAAAAAACTCTATTAATCTTAATTGGCAGATCTGGGGTTAGCTTGCGGGTTAATTTCATTCTGATCCTGTGTGGTGCCCAAACTGAGAACCCTGCTGCTGGGAGGAAATTAACTTTATTCCTCCCGGTAGCCTTGACCTTTCAGTCACAGTGATGGTGCCGTCACGGTTTCAGTCATCACTTTGTGCATAGAGAGTGGCAACTGTTACCGCGCCCCCAGCACTGACTGACAGCAGGCTTGGCAGTAAGGCATGGTGGCTTAGTGGTGAGCACTGCAGCCTTGCAGCACTGGGGTACTGGGTTCAAATCCCACCAAGGACAACATCTGCATCTGTGTTTGCGTGGGTTTCCTCCGGGTAGTCCAGTTTCCTCCCACATTCCAAAGACAGTGCCAATAATGTTTGTAAAGCGCTGTAAGGCATATGCCAGACATGTTATTAAGCAGGTCAGGATACCTCAGCTAGTGTTCATATGAGCCTGAACTTTGACTCTTAAATTGGTATTTATTGCAGCTTATTGTGCTGCTATCCTTGGAGGAGGGGGATGCAGGGTCATTGAACAATCTATGCTTGCTAACATGTTGATTACTCATTGTATCAGGCTACGCAGCTTGTTGACCTTTAAACATTGAAGGACAAACTATAAAGATTAATTAAATACTCTAACAATGAGAGTTGATCTGATCCCATCTTCCCCCTATCCCGTGGATGATGGCCTGGAGGAATATAGACCTGCTCCATTGACCACCGCTGAACATATTGAGACATTTGTAGAAGCCAGGTTGGGACAATCAGGTCACCTAGCTACTTGCCTCAATCTACTCTCAGCTTCCTGAGCTTGCCATGATCCCCTCACTGTGGGTGTCAGCCCAAAGCAGGGTGCCACTGGATGGGGTAGTTGGCCTTGGAAGCCCCAAAGCTGCAACTGCTCTAATCCTGGCAAACAAGCGGAAGAGTGAGACTCTGTAATTTTCACCATCTTATGTGCTTATTGGGACTGCTGTTATGACCCCAATGGCAGAGGGTCTCAAAAGTACATACCAAGTCTGCAAACACAAAAAACCAGCTCATAGGGCAGTGGTAACTGGGCTGACCATATATCTAATCCTAGCACAACAAATAGCAGCAGCCGGGGAACATGCCTATGTTGGTTCTAGACGTCTCGCGCCAGCCGGAGAACTAACTAACCCTAGAAGGGAAAAGATAGACCTTTCTTGCCTCCAGAGAAAAGACCCCAAAAGTTGGATACAAGCCACCAACAAATAATAACGGTGAGGTAAGGAGAAAAGACAAACGTAAGAATGAACTAGATATTTAGCAAAGAGAGGCCCACTGACTAATAGCAGAATATAGTAAGATGACTTATATGGTCAGCAAAAACCCTATCAAAATTTCCACGCTGGATATTCAAGAACCCCCAAACCGTCTAACGGCCCGGGGGGAGAACACCAGCCCCCTAGAGCTTCCAGCAAAATCAGGAATCACATTTAGTACAAGCTGGACAAAAAATAAGAGCAAAGCAAGTAACCAAAAAACAAGGAAGCAGGACTTAGCTTAATTTTGCAAGATCCAAGACCAGCAAACAGGAGCAAACAGAAAGGAACTGATTACAACGATGCCAGGCACTGGACTGAGAAACCAGGAAGTTTATATAGCAACACCCCTGGACTAATGACCCAGGTGGGTGCCAAACTGAGGAAAGACAATCCCAGAGTCATATCACTAGTGACCACAAGAGGGAGCCAAAAAAGTCTAATTCACAACAGTACCCCCCCTTTAAGGAGGGGTCACCGAATCCTCACCAAGACCACCAGGGCGATCAGGATGAGCAGCGTGAAAGGCACGAACTAAATCGGCCGCATGCACATCAGAGGCAACCACCCAGGAATTATCCTCCTGACCATAGCCCTTCCACTTGACCAGATACTGAAGCCTCCGCCTGGAGAGACGAGAATCCAAGATCTTCTCCACCACATACTCCAACTCGCCCTCAACCAACACCGGAGCAGGAGGCTCAACAGAAGGAACCACAGGTACAACGTACCGCCGCAACAAAGACCTATGGAACACGTTGTGAATGGCAAGCGACACCGGAAGATCCAAGCGAAAGGACACAGGATTAAGGATTTCCAATATCTTGTAAGGACCGATGAAGCGAGGCTTAAATTTAGGAGAGGAGACCTTCATAGGAACAAATCGAGAAGACAGCCATACCAAATCCCCAACACGAAGTCGGGGACCCACACCGCGGCGGCGGTTGGCAAAACGCTGAGCCTTCTCCTGTGACAACTTCAAGTTGTCCACCACATGATTCCAGATCCGCTGCAACCTATCCACCACAGAATCTACCCCAGGACAGTCAGAAGGCTCCACATGTCCCGAGGAAAAACGAGGATGGAAACCAGAGTTGCAAAAAAATGGCGAAACCAAAGTAGCGGAACTAGCCCGATTATTAAGGGCAAACTCAGCCAACGACAAGAAGGTCACCCAATCATCCTGATCTGCAGAAACAAAACACCTCAAATAAGCCTCCAGAGTCTGATTAGTTCGCTCCATTTGTCCATTAGTCTGAGGATGAAAGGCAGACGAAAATGACAAATCAATGCCCATCTTAGCACAAAAGGATCGCCAGAACCTGGAAACAAACTGGGATCCTCTGTCAGACACAATATTCTCAGGAATGCCGTGTAAACGAACCACATTCTGAAAGAACAAAGGAACCAGATCGGAAGAGGAAGGCAGCTTAGGCAAAGATACCAAATGGACCATCTTGGAAAAGCGATCACATACCACCCAGATGACAGACATGCCCTGAGACACCGGAAGATCTGAAATGAAATCCATGGAAATGTGTGTCCAAGGCCTCTTTGGGACAGGCAAGGGCAAGAGCAACCCGCTGGCACGAGAACAGCAAGGCTTAGCTTGAGCACAAGTCCCACAGGACTGCACAAATGACCGCACATCCCGTGACAAGGAAGGCCACCAAAAGGACCTAGCCACCAGATCTCTGGTGCCAAAAATTCCCGGATGCCCTGCCAACACCGAGGAATGAACCTCGGAAATGACTCTGCTGGTCCACTTATCAGGAACAAACAGTCTGTCAGGTGGACAAGAGTCAGGTCTACCAGCCTGAAATCTCTGCAACACAAGTCGCAAATCCGGAGAAATGGCTGACAGGATAACTCCCTCTTTGAGAATACCAACTGGTTCTGCGACTCCAGGAGAGTCAGGCACAAAGCTCCTTGAAAGAGCATCAGCCTTCACATTCTTTGAACTTGGTAAATACGAGACCACAAAGTCAAAACGGGAGAAAAACAATGACCAGCGGGCCTGTCTAGGATTCAGGCGTTTAGCAGACTCGAGATACATCAGATTTTTGTGATCAGTCAAGACCACCACACGATGCTTAGCACCCTCGAGCCAATGACGCCACTCCTCAAATGCCCACTTCATGGCTAACAACTCCCGATTGCCAACATCATAATTCCGCTCAGCAGGCGAAAACTTCCTAGAGAAAAAGGCACATGGTCTCATTACAGAGCAACCAGGGCCTCTCTGCGACAAAACGGCCCCTGCCCCAATCTCAGAAGCATCCACTTCAACCTGAAAGGGAAGTGAGACATCAGGCTGGCACAAAACAGGCGCCGAAGTAAACCGGCGCTTCAACTCTTGAAAGGCTTCCACAGCTGCAGGAGCCCAGTTAGCAACATCAGAACCTTTCTTGGTCATAGCCGTCAAAGGTTTAACAACGCTAGAAAAATTAGCGATAAAACGACGGTAGAAGTTAGCAAAACCCAAGAACTTCTGAAGAAACTTAACTGACGTGGGTTGAGTCCAATCATGAATAGCTCGGACCTTGACTGGGTCCATCTCCACCGCAGAAGGGGAAAAAATAAAACCCAAAAAGGGAACCTTCTGTACTCCAAAGAGACACTTTGAGCCCTTAACAAACAAAGCATTCTCACGCAAAACCTGAAACACCATCCTGACCTGCTCTACATGCGAGTCCCAATCATCAGAAAAAAACAGAATATCATCCAGATAAACAATCACAAATTTATCCAGATACTTCCGGAAAATATCATGCATAAAGGACTGAAACACTGAAGGAGCATTAGAGAGCCCGAAAGGCATCACCAAGTACTCAAAATGACCTTCGGGCGTATTAAATGCAGTTTTCCATTCATCTCCTTGCTTAATGCGCACAAGGTTGTAAGCACCACGAAGATCTATCTTGGTGAACCACTTGGCACCTTTAATCCGGGCAAACAAGTCCGACAACAGAGGCAAAGGATACTGAAATTTAACAGTGATTTTATTCAGAAGCCGATAGTCAATACAAGGTCTCAAAGATCCGTCCTTCTTGGCCACAAAAAAGAATCCCCCACCAAGAGGGGAAGAGGATGGACGGATATGCCCCTTCTCCAGAGATTCCTTGATATACGAACGCATTGCGGTATGCTCAGGTACAGACAGATTAAATAATCTTCCCTTAGGAAATTTACTACCTGGAATCAAATCTATAGCGCAGTCACAGTCCCTATGAGGAGGAAGAGCACTGGACCTGGACTCGCTGAATACATCCTGGTAATCAGACAAATACTCAGGAACTTCCGAAGGAGTAGAGGAAGCAATAGACACCGGCGGGGAATCACCATGAATTCCCTGACAGCCCCAACTTGACACAGACATTGCCTTCCAATCCAAGACTGGATTATGGGTCTGTAACCATGGCAGACCCAAAACGACCAAATCATGCATTTTATGCAGAACAAGAAAACGAATCACCTCCCGATGTTCAGGAGTCATGCACATGGTTACCTGTGTCCAAAACTGCGGTTTATTTTCCGCCAATGGCGTAGCATCAATACCTCTAAGAGGGATAGGATTTACCAACGGCTCAAGAACAAAACCACAGCGCTTGGCAAACGACAGATCCATAAGACTCAGGGCAGCACCTGAATCCACAAACGCCATAACAGGGTAGGAGGACAATGAGCAAATTAAAGTCACAGACAAAATAAATTTAGGTTGCAAATTACCAATGGCGACAGGACTAACAACCCTAGTTAGGCGTTTAGAGCATGCTGATATAACATGTGTAGAATCACCACAGTAAAAACACAACCCATTCTGACGTCTATGATTTTTCCGTTCATTTCTAGTCTGAATTCTACCACATTGCATTAAATCAGGTGTTTGTTCAGACAACACCACCAGAGGATTCGCGGCTTTGCGCTCCCGCAAACGCCGGTCAATTTGAATAGCCAGCGCCATGGAATCATTCAGACCTGTAGGAATGGAGAAACCCACCATCACATTCTTAATGGCTTCAGAAAGGCCATTTCTGAAATTTGCGGCCAGAGCACACTCATTCCACTGAGTAAGCACGGACCATTTCCGAAATTTTTGGCAATACACTTCAACTTCATCCTGACCCTGAGAAATAGCCAGCAAGGCTTTTTCTGCCTGAATTTCAAGATTGGGTTCCTCGTAAAGCAATCCGAGCGCCAGAAAAAACGCATCAATATTTGCCAATGCCGGATCTCCTGGCGCTAGCGAGAAGGCCCAATCCTGAGGGTCGCCCCGTAAGAAAGAGATAACAATTTTTACTTGCTGAGCTGAGTCTCCAGATGAACGGGGTCTCAGAGATAGAAACAATTTACAATTATTCCTGAAATTCCTAAACTTAAATCGGTCTCCAGAGAACAGTTCAGGAATAGGTATTTTAGGTTCAGACATTGGACTACTGGTAACAAAATCTTGTATGCCCTGCACACGAGCAGCAAGCTGATCCACACTTGTAATCAAAGTCTGGACATTCATGTCTGCAGCAAGCACAAGCCACTCAGAGGTAAAGGGGAGGAAAAAAGAGAGGAAAGAAAAAAAAAAAAAAACTCAGACTTTCCTTTCTTGTAATCCCACTTCTGCAATGCATTAAACATTCAACCTTGGCCTGGCATACTGTTATGACCCCAATGGCAGAGGGTCTCAAAAGTACATACCAAGTCTGCAAACACAAAAAACCAGCTCATAGGGCAGTGGTAACTGGGCTGACCATATATCTAATCCTAGCACCACAAATAGCAGCAGCCGGGGAACGTGCCTACGTTGGTTCTAGACGTCTCGCGCCACCCGGAGAACTAACTAACCCTAGAAGAGAAAAGATAGACCTTTCTTGCCTCCAGAGAAAAGACCCCAAAAGTTGGATACAAGCCCCCAACAAATAATAACGGTGAGGTAAGGAGAAAAGACAAACGTAAGAATGAACTAGATATTTAGCAAAGAGAGGCCCACTGACTAATAGCAGAATATAGTAAGATGACTTATATGGTCAGCAAAAACCCTATCAAAATTTCCAAGCTGGATATTCAAGAACCCCCGAACCGTCTAACGGCCCGGGGGGAGAACACCAGCCCCCTAGAGCTTCCAGCAAAATCAGGAATCACATTTAGTACAAGCTGGACAAAAAATAAGAGCAAAGCAAGTAACCAAAAAACAAGGAAGCAGGACTTAGCTTAATTTTGCAAGATCCAAGACCAGCAGACAGGAGCAAACAGAAAGGAACTGATTACAATGATGCCAGGCACTGGACTGAGAAACCAGGAAGTTTATATAGCAACACCCCTGGACTAACGACCCAGGTGGGTGCCAAACTGAGGAAAGACAATCCCAGAGTCATATTACTAGTGACCACAAGAGGGAGCCAAAAAAGTCTAATTCACAACAGACTGCACTATATGTTATTGTCTGTTGGTGGTTCAATAAAGTACTACCACACTGTTTTACCCTTACCCTGTGTTGTCTCAGTAGTATTATGTCTGCAGAAAAGGAGTACTGGTGTTCAGTGCTTAGAGCCCTGGTCCATGCGGTCTTTCTATAGCCAGGCCAGTGGACAAGAGCACCCACTGACCCTCGTGTCTCCACAGACATTTTCCCTTTGAACCCATCAACTTTTATATAAGAAGGTTTTTGCAATATTGATTATGTTATTGTTATTATGTAGTGGACCAAAATTAAACCTATGCTACTCTAAACCTCCACCATCCATCTACAATGTATCTGAAAAGTTCAAGATAATTTTTGACAGGTGACTAAAAAATCAGGTATTGTGATAATATATAATTTTATTTATTTATTTCATTTTACATAGTACAATCTATATTAAAACAAAATAGAACCCTTCCAATTTCCCAACTGGTCACTGAGGCTATTTTAGACTCATATTTCCTTTAGTTTCAGGAAACAACACATGGACATTAGGGTGCTTTTACACTAGCGTCGTATGACGCACGTTGCAATGCGTCATTTTGGAGAAAAAATGCATCCTGCAAAATTGCCCGCAGGATGTGTTTTTTCTCCATACACTTGCATTAGCGACGCATTGCGATGGATTGCCACACGTTGCATCCGTCGTGCAACGGATGCATTGTGTTATGGCACACACGACGCACAAAAAAAGTTACATGTAACTTTTTTTGTGCGTCGTGTCCGCCATTTCCGACTGCGCACGCGCAGCCGGAACTCCACCCCCGCCTCCCCAGACATCACAATGGGGCAGCTGTTGTGAACTCTATTTTTGGGCTCCCTCTAGTGGTCACAAGCGGTACTGTGTAGTGTTGTCTTTCTGCAGGTTGCAGCATCAGCTGGTTCGTTATCCTTGGTTGGTTTCCTATTTAGCTCACCTGGATACTCAGTTCCTTGCCTGCTATCAATGTATTCAGTGCTCTTCAGATTCCTTGTGGCTACCTGGCTCCCAGTCTCTCCAAGACAAGCTAAGTTTTTGTTTGATCATTTTTTGATTATCAGCGTTCATTATGTTTTTAGTCCAGCTCGCTAAAATGTGATTTCCTCGCTTGCTGGTTGCTCTAGGGGACTGAGTTTCTCCCCCCACACCGTTAGTTGGTGTGGGGGTTCTTGAAATCTCAGAGTGGATATTTTGTAAGGGTTTTTTACTGACCGCATAGATTCCCTTTTCTATTTTCTGCTATCTAGTATTAGTGGGCCTCATTTGCTGAATCTGCTTTCACCCCTGTGTATGTGCCTTCCTCTTACCTCACCGTTATTATTTGTTGGGGGCTTCTATATCTTTGGGGATTATTTCTCTGGAGGCAAGAGAGGTCTTTCTTTCTTTCTAGGGGTAGTTAGTTCCTCAGGCTGGCTCGAGACGTCTAGGATTTTTAGGCACATTCACCGGCTACTTCTAGTGTGTTTGGATAGGTTCAGATTTGCGGTCAGTCCAGTTTGCCACCTCCCTAGAGCTTGTCCTACGTTTGTTACTTAGCTGGAGTAATTTGTGATCCTCAACCACTAAGGATCATAACAGTATAGCAGGCCAAAAAGTGTTTAATGCATCGCAGAAGTGGGATAAAAAGAAGACCTGAGTACATTTTTTTTTTTTCCTCCCGCTTTTCCTTTGCTGCAGTCTGTTTAGCTTCTTTCATCCCCTTGAACTCTGGGTGGTTTTGAGCTCAGCTGCAGACATGAATGTTCAGACTCTGACTTCTAGTGTGGATCATCTTACTGCACGGGTGCAAAGTATTCAGGATTTTGTTATTCATAGCCCTATGTCAGAACCAAAGATACCCATTCCTGAGTTGTTTTCTGGAGATAGATCTAGGTTTCAAAATTTTAAGAATAATTGTAAGTTATTTCTATCTCTGAGAACTCGTTCCTCTGGTGATTCCACTCAGCAAGTTAAAATTGTTATCTCCTTGTTGCGTGGCGACCCTCAAGATTGGGCTTTCTCTCTGGCGCCAGGAGATCCTGCTTTGCTTAATGTAGATGCATTTTTTCTGGCTCTTGGACTGCTTTATGAGGAGCCTAATCTTGAGAATCAGGCAGAAAAAGCGTTGCTGGCTATCTCTCAAGGTCAGGATGAAGCAGAGGTGTATTGTCAAAAATTTCGGAAATGGTCAGTGCTTACTCAGTGGAATGAGTGTGCCCTGGCTGCAAATTTCAGAGAAGGTCTTTCTGAGGCCGTTAAGAATGTTATGGTGGGGTTTCCCACCCCTACAAGTCTGAGTGATTCTATGGCTTTAGCCATTCAGGTTGATCGGCGTTTGTGGGAGCGCAAATCTGCTCATCCTTTGGCGGTATTTTCTGGACAGAGACCTGAGTCTATGCAATGTGACCGAACTCTGACCAGAATTGAGTGACAAAGTCATAGACGTCAAAATGGGTTGTGCTTTTACTCTGGTGATTCTACTCATGTTATCTCAGCATGCTCTAAACGCCTAAAAAAAATCGCTAAACCTGTCACCATTGGTACTATACAGCCTAAATTTATTTTGTCTGTTACTTTGATTTGTTCTTTGTCGTCCTACCCGGTTATGGCTTTTGTGGATTCGGGTGCTGCCCTGAATCTGATGGATTTGTCGTTTGCCAGGCGCTGTGGTTTTGTCCTGGAGCCTTTGGAATTTCCTATTCCTCTGAGGGGAATTGATGCTACGCCATTGGCTGAGAATAAGCCTCAGTATTGGACGCAAATGACCATGTGCATGACTCCCGTACATCAGGAGGTGATTCGCTTTCTCGTTCTGCATAATTTGCATGATGTTGTCGTTTGGGTCTGCCATGGCTGCAAGCTCATAATCCAGTTTTAGATTGGAAAGCTATGTCTGTGTCAAGTTGGGGTTGTCAGGGAATTCATGGCGATACTCCGTTGGTGTCTATTGCTTCTTCCACTCCTTCTGAGGTCCCTGAGTTTTTGTCTGACTACCAGGATGTATTTGATGAGCCCAGGTCCAGTGCCCTGCCCCCTCATAGGGATTGTGACTGTGCTATAAATTTAATTCCTGGTAGTAAATTCCCTAAGGGACGACTTTTTAATTTGTCTATACCAGAGCATGCCGCGATGCGGAGTTATATAAAGGAGTCTTTGGAGAAAAGACATATTCGCCCATCCTCTTCCCCTCTTGGTGCAGGATTTTTTTTTGTGGCCAAGAAGGACGGTTCTTTGAGACCTTGTATAGATTATCGTCTTCTGAATAAAATTACAGTCAAATTTCAGTATCCTTTGCCACTATTGTCTGATTTGTTTGCTCGGATTAAGGGTGCCAGTTGGTTCACCAAGATAGATCTCCGTGGTGCGTATAACCTTGTGAGCATTAAGCAGGGAGATGAATGGAAAACAGCATTTAATACGCCCGAAGGCCATTTTGAGTACTTAGTGATGCCTTTTGGACTCTCTAATGCTCCTTCTGTGTTTCAGTCCTTCATGCATGACATCTTCCGAGAATATCTGGATAAATTTATGATTGTTTATTTGGATGACATTTTCGTCTTTTCTGATGATTGGGAGTCCCATGTGAAGCAGGTCAGGATGGTGTTTCAGGTCCTGCGTGCTAATGCTTTATTTGTGAAAGGCTCAAAATGCCTCTTCGGAGTACAGAAGGTCTCCTTTTTGGGTTTTATTTTTTCTCCTTCTACTGTGGAGATGGACCCAGTCAAGGGCCAGGCTATTCATGACTGGACTCAGCCCACGTCTGTTAAGAGTCTTCAGAAGTTCTTGGGATTTGGTAATTTTTACCGTCGTTTCATCGCTAATTTTTCTAGCGTGGTTAAACCTTTGACGGATTTGACCAAGAAGGGTTCTGATGTGACTAATTGGTCTCCTGCAGCCGTGGAGGCCTTTCGGGAGCTGAAGCACCGGTTTTCTTCAGCTCCAGTCTTATGTCAGCCAGATGTCTCTCTTCCCTTCCAGGTCGAGGTTGATGCTTCTGAGATTGGAGCAGGGGCTGTCTTGTCGCAGAGAAGCTCTGATGGCTCTGTGATGAAGCCATGTGCTTTCTTTTCAAGAAAGCTTTCGCCTGCCGAGCGGAATTATGATGTTGGTAATCGGGAGTTGTTGGCTATGAAGTGGGCATTTGAGGAGTGGCGACATTGGCTCGAAGGAGCTAAACATCGTGTGGTGGTCTTGACTGATCACAAAAATCTGATTTACCTTGAATCTGCCAAGCGCCTGAATCCTAGACAGGCTCGTTGGTCGTTGTTTTTCTCCCGTTTCAACTTCGTGGTCTCATACCTGCCTGGTCCGAAGAACGTGAAAGCTGATGCACTTTCTAGGAGTTTTCTGCCTGACTCTCCGGGAGTTTCTGAGCCGGCTGGTATTCTCAGAGAGGGAGTGATTTTGTCTGCCATTTCCCCAGATTTGCGACGAGTGCTGCAGAAATTTCAGGCGGATAGACCTGACCGTTGTCCACCAGAGAGACTCTTTGTCCCGGATAGATGGACCAGCAGAGTTATTTCCAAGGTTCATTCTTCGGTGTTGGCGGGTCATCCTGGGATTTTTGGTACCAGAGATTTGGTGGCTAGGTCCTTCTGGTGGCCTTCCTTGTCGCGGGATGTGCGTTCCTTTGTGCAGTCTTGTGGGATTTGTGCTCGGGCTAAGCCTTGCTGTTCTCGTGCCAGCGGTTTGCTTTTGCCTTTGCCTGTTCCGAAAAGGCCTTGGATGCACATTTCCATGGATTTTATTTCGGATCTTCCAGTATCTCAGAAAATGTCTGTCATCTGGGTGGTGTGTGATCGTTTTTCCAAGATGGTCCATTTGGTGCCCTTGCCTAAGTTGCCTTCTTCCTCCGATTTGGTTCCTCTATTTTTTCAGAATGTGGTTCGCTTGCACGGCATTCCTGAAAATATTGTGTCTGATAGAGGATCCCAGTTTGTGTCCAGGTTTTGGCGGACTTTTTGTGCTAAGATGGGCATTGATTTGTCTTTTTCGTCGGCCTTCCATCCTCAGACTAATGGCCAAACCGAACAAACTAATCAGACGTTGGAAACTTATTTGAGATGTTTTGTTTCTGCTGATCAGGATGATTGGGTGACTTTTTTGCCTTTGGCCGAGTTTGCCCTTAATAATCGGGCTAGTTCTGCTACTTTGGTTTCACCTTTTTTCTGCAATTCTGGTTTCCATCCTCGTTTTTCCTCGGGTCACTTTGAGTCTTCTGACTGTCCTGGGGTGGATTCTGTGGTGGATAGGTTGCAGCAGATTTGGAACCATGTGGTGGACAATTTGAGGTTGTCACAGGAGAAGGCTCAGTGCTTTGCCAACCGCCACCGCGGTGTGGGTCCCCGCCTTCGTGTTGGGGATTTGGTGTGGCTGTCTTCTCAGTATGTTCCTATGAAGGTCTCCTCTCCTAAATTCAAGCCTCGCTTCATCGGTCCTTATAAGATCTTGGAAATCCTTAACCCGGTGTCTTTTCGTTTGGATCTCCCAGCATCGTTTGCCATTCATAATGTGTTCCATAGGTCTTTGTTGCGGAGGTATGTGGTACCTATGTGTTGTGAATTTGGTTTCTGGGCTCCCCCGGTGGTTACTGGTGGTACTGAACTTGTGTGCTTCATCTCCTCTGTTCACCTGTTTCCATCTGGATGTGGGAGTTTCTATTTGGCCTTGCTCCTCAGTCATTTCTATGCCGGCCAGCAATGTTACCAGAAGCCTTTCTGTTGCATGTTCCTGCTCCTAGACTACTATCAGCTAAGTTGGACTTGTAGTCCTAAGATTGTTTTGCATTTTTGTTCCAGTTCTCTGTTTTTGAATATTTCTGAGGCTGGAAGCTCTTGTGAGCTGAAATTGCCACTCTGGTGTCATGAGTTGATATTAGAGTCTTAAAGTAATTTCAGGATGGTGTTTTGAAAGGGTTTTCAGCTGACTGTGAGGTTCCCTTTTCTGTCTTCCTGCTATCTAGTAAGCGGACCTCAATTTGCTAAACCTATCTTCACACTTCGTATGTCATTTTCCTCTAAAAATCACCGACAATATATGTGGGGGCTACTGTCTGCCTTTTGGGGAAAATTTCTCTAGAGGTAAGCCAGGTCTGTATTTTCCTCTGCTAGGGTCAGTCAGTCCTCCGGCTGGCACTGGGCGTCTAGGGATAAAACGTAGGCACGCTACCCGGCCACTGTTAGTTGTGCGGTAGGTTTAGCTCACGGTCAGCTCGAGTTCCCATCTTCCAAGAGCTAGTCCTTTTGTATGCTTTACTACGGTCTCTTGCCATTGAGAACCATGACAGTTTGGCCGGCCAAGAGTTAAAATAATTGGCAGAAGAAAGGAGAGAAAAGAAGTCTGCAGAGAATTTTTTTTTTTTTTTTTCTGAGTTTGCTCATTAGTTGATTCACTTGCATCTCTGCTTACTGCAGCCTTCATCTCTCTCTCCTTCTAATCCTTGAATGGTTCTGATTTCACCTGATTAAAATGGATCCTCAGAGTTTAGCTACTGGTTTGGATAATCTCGCTATGAAGGTTCAAAGTTTACAGGATTTTGTAATTCGTGCTCCTATATCTGAACCTAGAATTCCTTTACCTGAATTTTTCTCCGGGGATAGATCTCGCTTCCAGAATTTCAAACATAATTGTAAATTATTTTTGTCTCTGAGATCTCGCTCCGCTGGAGATCCTGCACAGCAGGTCAGGATTGTAATTTCCTTGCTCCGGGGCGACCCTCAGGATTGGGCATTTGCTTTGGCACCAGGGGATCCTGCGTTGCTCAATGTGGATGCGTTTTTCCTGGCTTTGGGGTTGCTTTATGAGGAACCTCATTTGGAGATTCAGGCTGAAAAAGCCTTGATGGCCCTGTCTCAAGGGCAAGATGAGGTTGAAATATACTGCCAAAAATTTCGTAAGTGGTCTGTGCTTACTCAGTGGAATGAGTGCGCCCTGGCGGCGAATTTCAGAGAGGGTCTCTCTGATGCCATTAAAGATGTTATGGTGGGGTTCCCTGTGCCTACAGGTCTGAATGAGTCCATGACAATGGCTATTCAGATTGATCGGCGTTTGCGGGAGCACAAACCTGTGCACCATTTGGCGGTGTCTACTGAGAAGGCGCCAGAGATTATGCAATGTGATAGAATTCTGTCCAGAAGCGAACGACAGAATTTTAGGCGAAAAAATGGGTTATGCTTCTATTGTGGTGATTCAACTCATGTTATATCAGCATGCTCTAAACGTACTAAGAAGGTTGATAAGTCTGTTTCAATTGGCACTTTACAGTCTAAGTTTATTCTATCTGTGACCCTGATTTGCTCTTTATCGTCTATTACCGCGGACGCCTATGTCGACTCTGGCGCCGCTTTGAGTCTTATGGATTGGTCCTTTGCCAAACACTGTGGGTTTAATTTAGAGCCTCTGGAAGTTCCTATACCTCTGAAGGGTATTGACTCCACGCCATTGGCTAGAAATAAACCACAATACTGGACACAAGTAACTATGCGTATTAATCCGGATCACCAGGAGATTATTCGCTTCCTTGTGTTGTATAATCTACATGATGTGTTGGTGCTTGGATTGCCATGGCTGCAATCTCATAACCCAGTCCTCGACTGGAAAGCAATGTCTGTGTTAAGCTGGGGATGTCAGGGGACTCATGGGGACGTACCTTTGGTTTCCATTTCGTCATCTATTCCCTCTGAGATTCCGGAATTTTTATCTGATTATCGTGACGTTTTTGAGGAGCCTAAACTTGGTTCACTACCTCCGCACAGAGATTGCGATTGTACTATAGATCTGATTCCGGGCAGTAAGTTTCCAAAGGGTCGTTTATTTAATCTATCTGTGCCTGAACATGCTGCTATGCGGGAATATATTAAGGAGTCCTTGGAAAAGGGACATATTCGTCCTTCGTCATCTCCCTTAGGAGCCGGTTTTTTCTTTGTATCTAAAAAAGATGGCTCTTTGAGGCCGTGTATTGATTATCGGCTTTTGAATAAAATCACGGTTAAATATCAGTATCCTTTGCCACTGCTTACTGATTTGTTTGCTCGAATAAAGGGGGCCAAGTGGTTCTCTAAGATTGATCTTCGTGGGGCGTATAATTTAGTGCGAATTAAGCAGGGGGATGAGTGGAAAACCGCATTTAATACGCCTGAGGGCCATTTTGAGTATTTAGTAATGCCTTTTGGTCTTTCAAATGCCCCTTCAGTCTTTCAGTCTTTTATGCATGACATTTTCCGTGAATATTTGGATAAATTTATGATTGTGTATCTGGATGATGTTTTGATTTTTTCGGATGACTGGGACTCTCATGTCCAGCAGGTCAGGAGGGTTTTTCAGGTTTTGCGCTCTAATTCCTTGTGTGTAAAGGGTTCTAAGTGTGTTTTTGGGGTTCAAAAGATTTCGTTTTTGGGGTACATTTTTTCCCCCTCTTCCATTGAGATGGACCCTGTCAAGGTTCAGGCTATTTGTGATTGGACACAACCCTCTTCTCTTAAGAGCCTTCAGAAGTTTTTGGGCTTTGCTAATTTTTATCGTCGATTTATAACTGGTTTTTCTGATGTTGCTAAGCCGTTGACTGATTTGACTAAGAAGGGTGCTGATGTTGCTGATTGGTCCCCTGCTGCTGTGGAGGCCTTTCGGGAGCTTAAGCGCCGCTTTTCTTCCGCCCCTGTGTTGCGTCAGCCTGATGTTACTCTTCCTTTTCAGGTTGAGGTCGACGCTTCAGAAATCGGAGCTGGGGCGGTTTTGTCGCAGAAAAGTTCCGACTGCTCCGTGATGAGACCTTGCGCGTTCTTTTCTCGTAAATTTTCGCCCGCTGAGCGAAATTATGATATTGGTAATCGGGAGCTCTTGGCTATGAAGTGGGCTTTTGAGGAGTGGCGTCATTGGCTTGAGGGGGCTAGACATCAGGTGGTGGTATTGACCGACCCACAAGAATTTGATTTATCTTGAGTCTGCCAGGCGCCTGAATCCTAGACAGGCGCGCTGGTCGTTATTTTTCTCTCGGTTTAATTTTGTGGTTTCTTACCTACCGGGTTCTAAAAATGTGAAGGCGGATGCCCTTTCTAGGAGTTTTGAGCCTGATTCCCCTGGTAATTCTGAACCTACAGGTATCCTTAAGGATGGAGTGATATTATCTGCTGTTTCCCCAGACTTGCGACGGGTCTTGCAGGAGTTTCAGGCGGATAGACCTGATCGTTGCCCGCCTGGTAGACTGTTTGTTCCGGATGATTGGACCAGTAGAGTCATCTCGGAGGTCCATTCTTCTGTGTTAGCTGGTCATCCTGGAATCTTTGGTACCAGGGATTTGGTGGCTAGGTCCTTCTGGTGGCCTTCCCTGTCGCGAGATGTGCGAGGTTTTGTGCAGTCTTGTGATGTTTGTGCTCGGGCCAAGCCTTGTTGTTCTCGGGCTAGTGGATTGTTGTTATCTTTGCCTATTCCGAAGAGGCCTTGGACTCACATCTCCATGGATTTTATTTCTGATCTCCCTGTTTCTCAGAAGATGTCTGTCATCTGGGTGGTGTGTGACCGTTTCTCTAAGATGGTCCATTTGGTCCCCTTGCCTAAATTGCCTTCCTCATCCGAGCTGGTTCCTCTGTTTTTTCAAAATGTGGTTCGCTTGCATGGTATTCCGGAGAATATCGTTTCTGACAGGGGAACCCAATTCGTGTCTAGATTTTGGCGAGCGTTCTGTGCTAGGATGGGCATTGATTTGTCTTTTTCGTCTGCTTTCCATCCTCAGACTAATGGCCAGACCGAGCGAACTAATCAGACCTTGGAGACTTATTTGAGGTGTTTTGTGTCTGCGGATCAGGATGATTGGGTTGCCTTTTTGCCCTTGGCGGAGTTTGCCCTCAATAACCGGGCTAGTTCTGCCACCTTGGTTTCTCCTTTCTTCTGTAATTCGGGGTTTCATCCTCGTTTCTCTTCCGGTCAGGTGGAGTCTTCGGATTGTCCTGGAGTGGATGCTGTGGTGGAGAGGTTGCATCAGATTTGGGGGCATGTGGTGGACAATTTGAAGTTGTCCCAGGAGAAGACTCAGCAGTTTGCCAACCGCCGTCGTCGTGCTGGTCCTCGTCTTTGTGTTGGGGACTTGGTGTGGTTGTCTTCTCGTTTTGTCCCTATGAAGGTTTCTTCTCCTAAGTTTAAGCCTCGGTTCATCGGCCCGTACAAGATATTGGAGATTCTTAACCCTGTGTCCTTTCGTTTGGACCTCCCTGCATCTTTTTCTATTCATAATGTCTTCCATCGGTCATTGTTGCGCAGGTATGAGGTACCGGTTGTGCCTTCCGTTGAGCCTCCTGCTCCGGTGTTGGTTGAGGGTGAGTTGGAGTACGTTGTCGAGAAGATCTTGGACTCCCGTGTTTCCAGACGGAGACTTCAGTATTTGGTCAAGTGGAAGGGCTACGGTCAGGAGGATAATTCTTGGGTGACAGCCTCTGATGTTCATGCCTCCGATTTGGTCCGTGCCTTTCATAGGGCTCATCCTGATCGCCCTGGTGGTTCTGGTGAGGGTTCGGTGCCCCCTCCTTGAGGGGGGGGTACTGTTGTGAATTTGGTTTCTGGGCTCCCCCGGTGGTTACTGGTGGTACTGAACTTGTGTGCTTCATCTCCTCTGTTCACCTGTTTCCATCTGGATGTGGGAGTTTCTATTTGGCCTTGCTCCTCAGTCATTTCTATGCCGGCCAGCAATGTTACCAGAAGCCTTTCTGTTGCATGTTCCTGCTCCTAGACTACTATCAGCTAAGTTGGACTTGTAGTCCTAAGATTGTTTTGCATTTTTGTTCCAGTTCTCTGTTTTTGAATATTTCTGAGGCTGGAAGCTCTTGTGAGCTGAAATTGCCACTCTGGTGTCATGAGTTGATATTAGAGTCTTAAAGTAATTTCAGGATGGTGTTTTGAAAGGGTTTTCAGCTGACTGTGAGGTT
Source organism: Ranitomeya variabilis (assembly GCF_051348905.1). Classification (NCBI taxonomy): domain Eukaryota; kingdom Metazoa; phylum Chordata; class Amphibia; order Anura; family Dendrobatidae; genus Ranitomeya; species Ranitomeya variabilis. The sequence goes on from NC_135238.1 coordinate 192,908,032, forward strand.
CCCTTTTCTGTCTTCCTGCTATCTAGTAAGCGGACCTCAATTTGCTAAACCTATCTTCATACTTCGTATGTCATTTTCCTCTAAAAATCACCGACAATATATGTGGGGGCTACTGTCTGCCTTTTGGGGAAAATTTCTCTAGAGGTAAGCCAGGTCTGTATTTTCCTCTGCTAGGGTCAGTCAGTCCTCCGGCTGGCGCTGGGCGTCTAGGGATAAAACGTAGGCACGCTACCCGGCCACTGTTAGTTGTGCGGTAGGTTTAGCTCACGGTCAGCTCGAGTTCCCATCTTCCAAGAGCTAGTCCTTTTGTATGCTTTACTACGGTCTCTTGCCATTGAGAACCATGACACCTATGGTTCCTTCTGTTGAGCCTCCTGCTCCGGTGCTGGTCGAGGGCGAATTGGAGTACATGGTGGAGAAGATTTTGGATTCTCGTATCTCTAGACGGAGGCTTCAGTATTTGGTTAAGTGGAAGGGCTATGGTCAGGAGGATAATTCCTGGGTTGTCGCCTCTGATGTTCATGCGGCCGATTTGGTTCGTGCCTTCCACGTGGCTCATCCTGATCATCGCCCTGGGGGTCTTGATGAGGGTTCGGTGACCCGTCCTCAAGGGGGGGGTACTGTTGTGAACTCTATTTTTGGGCTCCCTCTAGTGGTCACAAGCGGTACTGTGTAGTGTTGTCTTTCTGCAGGTTGCAGCATCAGCTGGTTCGTTATCTTTGGTTGGTTTCCTATTTAGCTCACCTGGATACTCAGTTCCTTGCCTGCTATCAATGTATTCAGTGCTCTTCAGATTCCTTGTGGCTACCTGGCTCCCAGTCTCTCCAAGACAAGCTACGTTTTTGTTTGATCATTTTTTGATTATCAGCGTTCATTATGTTTTTAGTCCAGCTCGCTAAAATGTGATTTCCTCGCTTGCTGGTTGCTCTAGGGGACTGAGTTTCTCCCCCCACACCGTTAGTTGGTGTGGGGGTTCTTGAAATCTCAGAGTGGATATTTTGTAAGGGTTTTTTACTGACCGCATAGATTCCCTTTTCTATTTTCTGCTATCTAGTATTAGTGGGCCTCATTTGCTGAATCTGCTTTCACGCCTGTGTATGTGCCTTCCTCTTACCTCACCGTTATTATTTGTTGGGGGCTTCTATATCTTTGGGGATTATTTCTCTGGAGGCAAGAGAGGTCTTTCTTTCTTTCTAGGGGTAGTTAGTTCCTCAGGCTGGCTCGAGACGTCTAGGATTTTTAGGCACGTTCACCGGCTACTTCTAGTGTGTTTGGATAGGTTCAGATTTGCGGTCAGTCCAGTTTGCCACCTCCCTAGAGCTTGTCCTACGTTTGTTACTTAGCTGGAGTAATTTGTGATCCTCAACCACTAAGGATCATAACAGGCAGCGGATGCATTGTAAAACTGCATCCTCTGCCCCCGTAGTGCTTTTTTTTCACAGCATGCATCGGTACGTCGGCACGTCGCATTGCGACGTGCGTCGTATGACGCTAGTGTGAAAGTAGCCTTAGTCACAATGTCTAACCCCAATCCTATCCTTTGTATTGGAGCATCTAATGAGTGTGTGCAAAGGTCATTATGAAGGGAAGGGGGACAGGGTCAGCTGTGATATCTCCTATTGTCTTTTTTATATTTTGTGATATCAGCTTTGTATAGAGATGTTATCTATCACTGTAATCTTTGCTGATAAGAAAACTCTTATAAACTCTTCCTAAGAGGAAAGGAAGTTAAGAGTCCATAAAGCCCCAGTGGCCAGTGTGAAAATTGCAAGATTACATTTTTTTAATAAAGATAGTGATATGAAGAACGCATAGGTAACATTTTTATAAAAATGAAAAAAAATAATAATTTACACAATAGGTAATTTAATGATAGCTTCCCTTTATAAAGAGAGCAGAGAGATATATCAAACACCACAACCAATGAATAAATAAAGTGTAAATTTGGAATAGTGTTATGACTTGTACAAACGGTAGCCGTTAACATCCACCGAGCACTCAACACATTGGGATTGGCAAGTCACAGTTTCCTGGAAGATCTAAATTGAATCTGTCACCAGTGATATTGAACCATCTGGTTTCAGGATGCTACAAAGCGGAAACTCGTATAAGTAAAGCCAGGTGTTTATAAATCAGGATGCACGCGCTACTACTTGCATATAATCCTTGGAAAATGTGCTACTAAAATCATACACAATATAATGAAAGTATATTAGTAAATTAAATTATTTTGGAGCAGTTTTGTCAATGAGCGCTCTACGTTTCCTCTTGTATAGACAGCAAATTAAAAGATACATGATGACTTTCATGCAAGTCAAATGTTATTAATTAAGCAACAGCAAAAGTGCCATCTGCCATCCATCATGTACGCCACTTCATAAAAAGCTTACAGATTTCTTGACATATTTTGACAAATCCTGAGGTCTCCTATTGGTGGTAGTGTTCTTATTTTACACCATATTATAAAGACATTGACTTTATTAGTAACACAACCTATTAAAGACTTTGAAAATTACAGAATTGTTGTCAGATATGGAAATCATTGGAAAGGTAAACTTTTATACTATCTATAATAAAAGATTCAAATTAAACTTACATTTCTTAAACTTCTCATATATCTCAAATATAGAATTAGTTTGTACGTGAAAAACAAATTACAGTACCACATGGTTTAAAGAAATGTCTACTTAACAATTCCAAAAATATGTTATGTGATAAAATAGTCCTAGTTGTGCATTGCCTGGAAATTACACAGAAGCCTGAGATTCCATGAAAAAGATGGGGATTTGTATGTCAAACGTCCAAAGTGACTGTTGGAACAACCTGGGAAAATGATAAGCACTTTTGTATATTAATAAATATTAGCAATGACGAGCGAACGTGCTCGGGTAAGGTATGATCCAAGCATGCTCCGGTGCTAACCGAGTGTCTTCGGCGTGCCCGAAAGTTTGAGTCCCCGCGGCTGCATGTCTCCCAGCTGTTCGACACACATGTAGGGATTTCCTGTTCCTTAGGCAATCCCGGCATGTGTTGCAGCTGTCGAAAAGCCGTGACACATGCAGGTGCGGGAACACAGACATATTTTTCGAGGACGCTGAAGACTCTTGGTTAGTACCTGAGCATTCTAGGAGAAAACCTTACCCGAGCTCGTTCGCTCATCACTAATTGACACCTGTTGTGTTTTGGAGACACTCCTAGTTTCGGCATGCACATACTGATGAAATACTGATCAAGAATACTAATGTGTAAGGAACACTTGGATACATTAATAAATTGGCACATCAGTACTCCATAATGTTCCATTTTACTCAGTAATAATATGCATTTTGCCTTTGCGCAGACATTATAGTAACAAAAAATAACATTGCAAAAACGTTTTGTATGCTGTGTAATAGACACAAGCTGCTGGGAGGGATATGTTCATGACATTTAGAAGCCGCACATAGAGCATTGCAACAGCTGCACAAGACTTGATATTATCCCTTACCACCCAATGAAGCAAGTGCCAGGAACAAGCTATGACTCCCTCTCCATATGTTTCTCTCAGTTCAAAAGCAATCAGAAGGTTCTACGACTACCAGTTCTCTGGTGTCCCAGGAGGATCATCTATCTCTTTCTCTTTACTTTAACCCCATCAAAATAGTGATAAGAAATTACAGTTTTTACATAATTTATCAGAGGAAAGATGTATAAAGGGGTGAAGTTGTTTTGATGACAGTAATAGTTTTTACTGATAATATAGGGGTTGAATGTAAATGTATATAATCAACTTGGTTATGTTTTTTTGCAGGATATGGGCTAAGGCTATAGAAAACAGATCTGCCATAACATTAAAACTACGCTAACAATAAGTTCCTCTATGAAGCCTAAATCTGTCCCCTTAAGACTTAGTCTCTAGAAAACCACTGAAGGTGTTCTGCGATATCTGGTGTCAATGATTTAGAGGCAGATCCTTTTAGTTCAGTAAATTGCAAGTTTGAATCTTCATGTATGGGACTTGATTAGAAGGAGCACATTAATTCATAACGATTCAATTTGCACTAATCTAGCAAAATTACAGACAGACAGTATTTAGCTGGATGTTTCTGAGGGATGGGAAGAGGTTAAAAAAGAGGATTATCTAACACCAGGAGAGGACCAAAGAGTGATCCAAACACTGGAGAGAGCAAACAGAGAATCAAGAGTGGGGGTCAAGGTGACAGAACATATAAGAGGGTCCTAGGAGAGGTGAGTCTAATTATTTTATAAATTAACCCCTTCCTGGATTTCAATTTTTTTGCTTGAGAGTGTAAAAAAAATTTGTAGCATAATTAATGACATTTAAGTAGAGTTGGTTTGGACCAAAACGAATCTGCGGGTTGATCAAAGCGAATCTGCCCAAAATTATATTCAGGAGACTCGTTCATCTCTATAGTTAAGTAAACACCATGATCTCTTTATCATTTTTCCAAACCTTTCCAAAATAACTTTTTTAGTGTGGCAGTATCCTGCAGAAAGAGGCCACTTCCATTAAAAAAAATTACTGCTGCTATGAAGTGATGTACTTGGTCTACAACATGTTATGGTAGGTGCTGCATGCTACATGAATTCCAAGCATTGCCCAGATCTTCAAACTACCTTTATCGGCCTCTTTCTAGATTGCTTACTGATGGCTTCTTTTATCAAGGCGACACACACCTGGCCAATGTGACTATTAGTGGCAATTCTTGGCATGTTTAGGAGTGGACATAGGTCAGTATGGGCACTCTAACTGGTGTGTTGCTATGCACTCCTGTACAAATGGTGAGCATAAATTAATAAAGGGAGCTTGTCATCCCCAAAATCAAAGATGAGCTAAGCCCACTGGCATCAGGGCATTCTGTAATGCTGAAGATAAGCCCCCGATGTAACCTGAAAGATAAGAAAAAAAGGTTAGATTATACTCACCCAGGGGCGTTCCCGCTGCGGTCCGGTCAGATGGGCGTCGCGGTCCGGTCCGGGGCCTCCCATCTTCTTCTTATGATGATGTCCTCTTCTTGTATTCATACTGCGGCTCCGGCGCAGGCGTACTTTGTCTGCCCTGTTGAGGGCAGAGTAAAGTACTGCAGTGCGCAGGCACCGGGAAAGGTCAAAGAGGCCCGGCACCTGCGCACTGCAGTACTTTGCTCAACAGGGCAGACAAAGTACGCCTGTGCCGGAGCCGCAGCGTGAAGACAAGAAGAGGACGTCATCCTATGAAGATGGGAGGCGCCGGACTAGACCACGATGCCCATCGGATCAGACCGCCCCCAGGTGAGTATAATCTAACCTCTTTTTCTCATCTTTCAGGATACAACTGGGGCTTATCTATAGCATTACAGAATGCTGTAGATAAGCCCCTGATGCTGGTGGGCTTAGTTCATCTTTGATTTTGGGGGTGACACATTCCCTTTAAAGCTTTCAAGCCAAAATTCTGGCCCAAAAGCTTTGAAAAAGCATAAAATTTAGGCCTCAATTTTGCTACTTTTGCCATTTTCACATCAGTGTCTCCTAGCCCTGGTAAAATGGGTTAAGCTGGGGTGGGACAGTGGGGCAAAATCCGCCGCTCATATACATCTTAATGAATCAGGACCACATGACTCCAGCACGTCCCCTCATCAAGACCAGCGTGAGCAACGCCAGCTTTGATGCATCACGTCTGGTGTGTTTTTTCACTACAGCCAACTTTAACTTCTCTGGTAACTTTGTGCTATAGCAATTCTTCTATGAATCAGATCAGGTGGGATAACTTTTGCTAAATATAACACTGATGACAGATGGTCAAAAAGGTGACAGTTTACTAGATTATGTTTTCTTCCACTTATCTTCTATGTAACTACTTCATCATACCCATAATATTCAGAATCCAATTCTTAGAATAAAATGCCTGCACTTTGGACTGGATTTCATGTTAGCAAAGCAAACCTGTGCTTGTAAGGTGGCCATGAAGGACAGTAGCTGATGAAGAAAGACTATGATGGGCAGCACAGTGGCTCAGTGGTTACCACTGTTGCTTTGCAGCACTGGGATCCAGGGCTTGAATCCCACCAAGAGCACGTCTGCAAGGAGTTTGTATGTTCTTCCTGTGTTTACATTGTTTGGCACTATATATGATCAAGCATAAAATGTATTTCATTTTTTCAGTGTGTGTATTTTTATGTTAAGTAGACATCTAGAGACCATTGAGGAACATGAGAAAAGTTTTAAATGGTGATGAATGTTATGAGACTTGCACGGCAATGTTCTGCTTTTTCTTGCCATAGCAGAAATATTTTAGAAAATAAATCTGACTGTGGAGTGTCTGATGACCAAGAAGTTGTGGCCTATTCGATAGGCGGGGACTAAAGGTACCTTCACACTGAACAACTTTCCAACGAGAACGACAACGATCCGTGACGTTGCAGCGTCCTGGATAGCGATATCGTTGTGTTTGACACGCAGCAGCGATCTGGATCCTGCTGTGATATCGTTGGTCGGAGCTAGAAGGCCAGCACCTCATTTCGTCATTAGGTCGGTGTGTATCGTTGTGTTTGACAGCAAAAGCAACGATGCCTGCAATGTTTTACAATGGTAACCAGGGTAAATATCGGGTTACTAAGCGCGGCCCTGCACTTAGTAACCCGATGTTTACCCTGGTTACCCGGATGCTGTAGGGGGACTTCGGCATCGTTGAAGACAGTTTCAACGATGCCGAAGTCATTCCCCTGATTGTTGGTCGCTGGAGAGAGCTGTCTGTGTGACAGCTCCCCAGCGACTTAAACAGCGATGCTGCAGCGATCGGCTCGTTGTCTATATCGCTGCAGCGTCGCTGAGTGTGACGGTACCCTTAGGCTGTAGACAATTTTCTTCTGCAACCTTCTGAAATATAAATCCGGCAATGCTTGACCCAGAATGAATGTTTATTCTTAGTTTTCATTGTACTCATTTGGAACAGTGACAGTTTTTTATTCACTCTCTGTGAAGTTTCTCAAAGCAACATGCACCGCTAGTCCCTGACTCGTCTACAATTTTTTTTCCAATTTTAAAGACATACAATTTATTGTGGCTTTAGCTTAAGTAACACACATTCTAAGTATAAAAAAACTGTATTTTTCTTACCACATTTTTTAATATATTCTCTTCCCCATCTTTTTTCTGAAGAATTGGCTGTAGGGGCCTGAATTCATCTACATTTCTTTTGTATACAATATGTTTTCCAAGATAATAGTGAGACTCCATATGTATTGGGGTCAAAATATCTCTTACGTCTTTCTATAAAGACAAACAAAAAAAATCTTACCATATTAATTAAAGTAGGCCATATTCTTATTGGAATTGTTCAAAAGACATTAGTTACATAATTTTGCTAATGTTTGTTCAGTATTGGATAAGATCTTACTTAGACATAGATAAAATAAAAAAATGTTCAAAACTTTAAATGAATCCCCAAAAAGTTATTACATTTATCATTGAAAATTGAGTGCCTTACAAGACAAAAGATTGAAACCGTGGAAATTATTTTGTCAAACTAACTCCTAACCAGTGACATCAAAGATTCTCCCAATAAATTATCACCCATGATGAGATTGACAAATACATGTCGTGACTACGTGAGATTAATCAATGCTCCTCAGGCAGCGTACTTACTTTCTAGGGTGCACAATGGAGACACCATATGACAATACGTGTAATGTCTCCAGATCGTTTAATCTGGCGCAGCAGGTTCCTAATTTTTATAAGAGCTTATTGTAAGTCATATTATTGAAAAAAATGTAGCAACCCAACCAACTTATCTTCATACATAACTGCAAGAAATATAACTCACAGTCAATGTCTTCTCATATTTCATGAAGAAAATTTATTGGCTATTAATTATTCTTCTTTCAGATCCAATGAAATGTGAATATATTTCAAGGAATAAAAATTGTGATAAAAGTCATCTACTTTTAATTTACTTTGCTTGAGTTTCAGCGGCAAAACCAAGAGGTGAACATAATATATACTGCATGAATATTTAGTTTTCTGAATGCAAGAATAATTAGATGATAATTTATAAATTGCATTGAACTAGAAAATATGACAATGCATTTAGGCAATCTTCTACAGGAATAGGTCATCTGGTGTTAAAGAAAGATTTTTGTTTAAACTATTTTAATAAAAATGTATTCGATTTGGACCAAAGAAAGTCAGAAATATACAATTATGTGCAGCATTTCCAGGCTCTATTTAAAACAGACTCCATTCCTTCAAAATAACATCATAAACAAGAAAATCAGTTGGATATACTGAATTTCATATACTTTTGCACTTAAAATAAAAAAAAAATGTCGGTCATGCACAGTCTTCATTGGTACAGCTCCAGATCTCTAGCTTTTCAGTGCATAAAAAAGGACTGGAACGGTATACTAAATATTAATATTATTATGAGCCAAACGGAGTTGTATTACATTGGCAGTCCCGTCGTGGGATTTGGCATATACGTCTTATAGGTATGGATTCTACTTTTGAGACCCTCATCTACTGGGAGGGGATCTTCTTCCTAAACTGTTTCTGTAAAGGCGCATTTAGATGAGCCGATAACTTGAAGCAAGCATTAATTTGCCGATCATCGGTTTGTGTAAACATGCCGGCAACCACTCAACGAATGAGCATGGATCGATTAAAATCAGCATTTTCAGAAGCACGTCATTCTGGGTAAATAATAGACGTGCCATTAAAGATAATATTGTATGTGCACAGAATGATCGTATTAATGATCATTCTGCATACATAGAATTCTAGTCAACCTGTCTAAATAGACCATTAAACGGCCACTGATCAGTTTATATGTAGCCAACCAGCAGTTGTTCAATGGCTGTGAATGGCAAGTGTATTCAATATCCATTTACATGGGTGGTTCTGATGGAACAGGGGTCAAGGACGATCTCTATCTCAGCTGGATTTACACTTCTTGATTATAAGGTAAGAGCATAACTGGGAATGCTTTGTGTAAACAGGACATGTGCTACCGAGAATATAGGTAGCCTATGCTCACAGGATCTATTAATGATTGTTATGTTTGCGTAGGAAAATGTGGTCTGTCTGTCTAATTAGGCTATAAATGACCATGTATCAGCAAACGATTAGCTGATTGGTGATCATTTATTACTGCAAGTTTGGTTTTTGAAACCCGTCCTTAGTCTTTGCAGAACAGGTTTGGGAGACTCAGTTATTTTTTTTCTCCAGCAGTACTCTGGCTCAGCCTCCAAATCAGTATTTTGTGGCTGCAGTATGGGGGTTCTGGGAATCCCCTCCTACCTGCTAACAACCCGAACATCATACCTCAATAATGACGTGGTTCTAGGTTGGCTAGTCAAAAGAGGAGCCGGGTTGTTAGCAGGTAGGAAATGATTTGCAGAAGTCCTGTCTAGCAGCCACAGAATACTAACGTGACCATGGACCAGAGTCCTATGAATCGATGTATTTCCCTCTATTTAATAGCCTACTCACCCTCATGAACGCTTGGTGTGTTCTACAGCTTTCAGATTTCTGTCCGAGATCAATTCTCCCTGAATAAACCTCAGCTGTTCCATTGGAAGAGAAGTAAAATCTAGCTGGAGTCCCTTTTTTTCTTTTAATATCAGAGCTGATATTATAGTGCAATACTGAAAAATAAAGAAAAGTATGATTAAGTGGAAACTAATTTCAACAAAAATGGTGTAAATCCATAGTACAAGTAAATAAAAGAAATTGTGTATTGTATCTTATCAGAGAATTCTTATTTTTCCTCTTACAAGCCATTTATTTTCATCCCATTACCTACTAAATTTATAATTCACTCTGAAAAAAATAGCTCAGGTCCAACTTTCACACAAATTGGACTGACAGCACAGTGATGTGTAAGGTTACACCTCCTAATATCCTCTATGGAGAGGTGAGAGGAGCAGAATGAGAGGCAAAGAATTACCATATCTTTCAGACTATAAGACGCACTGGACCATAAGATGCACCCCAAATTTTCAGAAGGAAAATAGGGGCAAAAAAATAATGTGTCAAATGGGGGTCCGTCTTACAGTCCAAATTCAGCTTACCAGGGAAGAGATCGGCACAGGTAGTGGAGTGGTCACAGGGGTCGTTCAGTGGTCAAGGCTGGTGCGGTGGCCTTCAGGAAATCCCATCACAGGCTGGTGTGGTGGCAGTGCTCTGTGTTGCGGCAGTGCTCTGTGGGGTGGCAGTGCTCTGTGGGGTGGCTGTGCTCTGTGGGGTGGCTGTGCTCTGTGGGGAGGTGGGACTCTGTGCAGTGGCTGTGCTCCGTGGGGGCTGTGCTCTGTGGGGGGCTGTGCTCTGTGGGTTGGCAGGGCTCTGTGGAGTGGCTGTGCTCTGGGGTGGCTGTGCTTTGTGGAGTGGCGGGGCTCTGTGGGGTGGCAGGGCTCTGTGGGGTGGCTGTGCTCTGTGGGGTGGCTGCTCTCTATGGAGTGGCGGGGCTCTGTGGGGCAGCGGGGCTCTGTGGGGTGGCTGTACTCTGTGGGGTGGCTGCTCTCTATGTGGTGGCTGTGCTCTGTGGGGCGGTGGTGTCAGGGATCTGTGCTGGGGTGGCAGCGTCTCTCTGTGCTGTGTGGGAGGCTCCACCGGCATTTCATCAAAGCCTAAAAGCCCCCACAGCTCTGTTGCTGCGACACTGAGGTCTCTGGAAATATGACAGCTGGTAGCCTCCAGTAAGATGGCCCCTGGGTGCAGTGCATGCTCTGATTCAGATCTCGTTGCCGAGATTTGAATCTGAGCAATCACTGCCCCAGAGGCCATCTTTCCAGAGGCCACCGCGTCGCAGCAACAGAGCTGCGGGGGCTTCCGGGCTTTGACGAAATGCCGGCAGAGCCCCCCATGCAGCACAGAGCCCCACTGCTACCACACTACAGAGCCTCGACACCACCGCACTACAGAGCACAGATACAGTCGCACCAGCCTGGGAAGGGAGGCTGCATTGGGACCGCCGATACTGGGACTGCCGCCACATTTGTAAGTATATTGCGATCATAAGATGCACCCCCATTTCCCCCCAAAGTTTTTTGGAAAAAAAAGAGAGCGTCTTATGGTCCGAAAAATACGGTACGTTGTGCAGATTGTAGCTTATCATAGAGCTGAATTCACTGCTACACTGCTCATTACTGCTGGCTAAGTTATGGATAACCTGCCGAATGTTGGATGTTCCTGAGAGAAGGGTATTGCAGCCTTTTCTTAAATGGAGCTGATGTGAACATGCTCGACCTCTACTTCACTGGTTGCTTTTGGAACTGATGGAAATATCTGAGTTCTGTATTCGGCAGTCCCAATATTCATCTGTATTCGGCAGTAGAAAATTTTAAGAGAACCTTTAATCAGGGTTATGCAAATTAAACTAAATGTTACATGGACTTTTTGTTTTTTTTTGCCTTTGGAGCTCAGAACTTATCAGCAAGTAGTTGTTAACTACCAGTTTGTACTGTCCTGCCATGATTTCTTCTGTCTCAGAGAAGTCATGCATGGTTCCTGCTGGCTACTCTTCTGTTTCCTGTGATGTCACACCGACCGAGCAGCTTTTTCTCTTCTGAGCTGCTCTTTCGATGAGATGTCACTGCTAACGTCATGCTGATTGACAGCTGGCTCACGCTGCCTAACTGTGGGGAGCCAGCTGTCAATCAGCATGATGTTAGCAGTTGCAGCCCAATGGTAAAAAAGAGCAGAAGAGAAGAAGCTGCTTTACTAATGTGAGGTTAAAGGAAGCAGGAGAAATACTACCCAAGCCGAGAGAAAATGTTGCATGGCAGAGGTAGGTACTCATCTCCATTCAAGAAGGGGCTATAAAGCCCTGTTCTTAGGATTCCAGAGCCACAATCTCAAGCTCAGATCACTGCCCAATGATACAGTATCTTACCAATATGACCAGGCACTCCCTTTCCTTGATACCTAAAGCAGATTGTAACATTCATACACACTGCTGGGTGCCCTTGTTCCACACATTCATATCTCGTCCGATTCACAGAACTTGGCAGCTTTAAGGAGGCATCAAGATTTATAACTGGTTTTGTTCTAAGATAAGAAAGAAAAACATGAATTTGGGATCATATTAATTTAATTTCTGTGTATAAAAAAAATTAATAATAATAATAATAGTAAAAAGTTTAGAACCACACCAAAGTCAATTCTGAACAAAACCTGTGGAAAAAAGGGGCACCGTTTCTGGAAATACCTTTGATACTGTAATATGTCATGTACGGTAGGTATAGTGTAGCCACGTTACAGTTGTGTGAAATCAGTCTAAGATAAAATAATTGAGCCTCACCTCAGCAGAACCGCAGAGTCAGAGAGAAATGCACCAACTGCAAGATCTGCAGAGGAAATACATATGATTAGACAATAAATTATACAGCGATGGACGTCAATATTTATAGACTATATACATTTTCAGATTGCAGCTTTTGTTTTTCAAAGTCTGAAAGTCTGAAAGTAAAAAAAAAAGGAATCAGATTTTGCAATACCTACTGTGAGCACACTCCCTTATTTCATGTATTGTCACACACTGTACAATCTAAAAGGGAATCCAGCTCCAAGAGATAAAATCACTTAACTTTACTAGTATTCATTTAAAATAGAAATAGGCTATAAGACATATAAAAACCAGATATACCGAAAGGAGAGTGCCTGTATAAACTGTACGCGTTTCGACCACACAAGTGCTCTTAGTCTCAGTTCAACTACAAAATGGTGACATTTTTCTTATACTTCTCCTCTGATTTTTCCACTCCTAATTTTGACTTACAAATACTGAAGTAAAATACTGAACGTGTGAATGTGGCCTAAGTGTGAAAATCACAGGATGGATAGATAATGATATGCAAATGGTGAAAAAATGGAAACAACATTTTAAAAACATTTTTCACTTACTCAGTATCGAGTATGTGCAGGGATAATGTATTATAGCATAATGGTGGCACAATATATGGTAGCCGGACAGCCTACTCTTCATTCCAGGTACACTATCAGCTGTGCGTTACATTGATTTGATTATAGAACCAGTAGCATCGCCATTTTTCCATAGTATTCCAAAAACAATTTTTCAACATGACAACACCAGGCCACATGTTGCTCATGTCCTCTGAGTAGCCTGTGTTGCCTAAACGTGCTACAATGGCCTGCAGAATCTCCAGACTTGTCTCTCACTCAGCACATCTGAGACATAATTGATCGGCAATTGCCAAGGGAGCTGCCAGCGGTGGATCTTGCTGATTTGGTTAAGTACATTTAGCTCAACAGAACATTACTCAGACAACCATTAGTTAGCATTGATAGCAGCCAAAGTTTGGAAGTGCGTGTATTTCTGCACATGACATAACATTAATATGTCTTTTAATCCTGTGATTTCCATAATTCCATGAATTTTCCTTCTTCGTGTTGAAAATCCAATCATGATGAGTGGATGTAAAGTGACAAAAATGGGTACCACAGTTTCCTCTCACACTCCAAAGACATCCTGATAAGGTATTTAGATTGTGAGCCCCAATGGGGGACAGTGAGGAAAATGTAAAGCGCTACGGAATATGTATATATATGTATATATATATATATATATATATATATATATATATATATATATATATATATATATATATATATATACTATATATATGCTACTAAAGCATGCATAATAATAATCTTTTAGGTGCCTTAAGCCCTCAAACTGTCACCATTATATTATATGGTCATGTATTTACATTGTGATAAAACATATAACAAAAGCCCCAGAAATAGAGAGCCCCAATAATAGCTCCACAAAAGTCATACACTACCTAAGGGCCACTATGCAAATTAGACAAATGTTGGCCAAAACCACTAATATCGATGGGTTTAATCAGCAGTCTAATGTGTATGGGCATCGGCCAATTCATGGTCAAGGGAGATGTCTATCAGGCTGATGATCGGACTGATGATCGCATTTTCCTTTCAAAGATAAGTCACCATCTGATGTTTTAGTTGGTGGCCTTCTTATGGAGAACACAGGAGCGTCAGGTCAAACAATTGCTCCTGTACATGGGAGAATCGGCTGAGATGGCTGTCGGCCAACAGTCATCTAGTGTGTATGGGAGACTTAAGACCAGCCCTGCCTATCAGAAATATTATTAGTTTGTGTGCTTTATTTACAGATCATTTATTGTCCCACTCAATGATTTAGTCCAAGTCTTTTATGTGTTAATATACAAACAATGAAGGGCACATTATTTATGTGTTATTGCCGGGGTAGGATACAGTATAGATCCTGCAACCACAATGTCAGAGTGATGTATGAGGCTTGTTTTACTGTATGCTGGAATTTTCTCTAATGATCCGTTCAAGGAATGATGCTTAAAAAAGGAAATCCAGCACAAAACCTTCTGACATGTCTCAATGATTGAAGGATCTACGATTTCAGTGACTGCTCCTGTGAGCAATGCTGGAAACCATGTCTGTACAGTGCCACGGACTCTACTGACTTTGATGGTGAAAACAAGTAAAAAGTTGACGTTTGTTTATTTTTTTAGTATCTTTACCGAGAAGTCCTTTAAGAACAAGTGCAGATATTGTGATATTATTTTCTCAGGGGCAGAGCTACATTTTTGTCACCTGAGATAAAAATGATAAAGGTATCCCCTACCAAAATTAAAGGTTGGAACAATTCAGAGATGAATTCTAAAACTTTGCACCCTGAAGTCAGTGGATGGCTTATGGTTAATGATACAGTATGCTCCTGCCCGCAATTACATATATGGGAGGGCATAGCTCATTGTTGAGTATGGACACGGCAAACTATCTGCATTAAGACGTGCATTGGATGTTCTTTGAAGGGGCAACATGACACTATTCCTTGGGTAGGGTATTTACTGTGGATCTAGGGGTAGAGCAGAAAAACTATTACTTTCAGGGAAGAGTCAGATGGCTGTACAACTAAGACGAGGATCGCATCTCAATGCTTGGACTGGCCACCGGCTCTCCCCACCTGAGAATGATAGAAATACAGGCTGTCTCGCTCGGGTTGAGAGTGCCGCCGGCCAGTCCGAGCATTGCGTTGCGAAGCTTTACGGCCCTCTGACTCATCTCTATGAAGTAGCTACGTCCTAAAGCAATGATTGTACAATAAATGCATTTAGCTAGTGATTTGCTTTGTAACATTTACTGTATTTTAATTACCTTGATATCCATTTCCATCTGCATCTAATCCAGTGGATATAGATTGTCCAAATGTGCTTAACGAGTAGCCAAATTTCTGTCCCCGTATTCTCTGTAAAAACACCATAATGTGTAGATTACAATCAGTCCCACCATAGTAGATGTTGTGATTACTAAAAGGTAATAAAAGTACTAAAATACATGTATGATCGGTATTCTCTGCTGTGACTAAACAATGCTCCATGCTTGCCTAGTGATGAGACTACAGAATGGCATCAAATTTGCGTCACTTCCCGATACCCGATGGAGGGAAAAATACTTCTATGCCACATAAAATGACAGTGGCATTATAAAGGTTGTACAACAATGGGAGCTTCTGATTTTCATTAGGCATTTACAAGATTTGCCTTTTTCTGTGTCGTAGTTGCATTACTTGAACTCTTGATGGCATTTCTACCTCACATGGTATTTACTACTACTGTTTAACTTACGGTTGCAATTTCTTTTCATAGAAAATATTTAAAGCAAATGCAAAAGGAAAACACAGTCAAAGGTTATTTCTTAAAGGGAAATGTATTATGACACGTGAGCCGCATGGGAATTAGAATTTCAACTTTTCACAGAGTAAAAAAAAAGAGTTAAAAATTGGCATGACCAAATGGGTTATGCAATTTTAACAATAATTTTAAATTAACAGGGAAGATTGATCACAGGGTGTCCTGGGAACTCAAGCAATCAGATGTAATTTGTGTCATGACCTTATAGCATATGCAGGGCCGTATTTGCCACTAGGCACTTGAGGGCACGTGCCTAGGGCGGGGACAGGCGGGGGGGGCGGCACCTGAGCAAGTGTATTTTTTTTTTTTTCGTTTTTTTTTTTTTTTTTTTAATACTAGTTCTGTGGGTCCCTTCCTGAAGACAGGGGGCGGCAGAGCGGCAGCCAGAACACGTGGTGCTGGTGCCGACTCTCCCTACTCCCCCTGCTGAGATACAGTGACCTCACTGACCCCCTGCTCACAGCCTCACTGGTGCCGGCGGGAATGTGTCTGCTGAGGTGGAGCGGCGGCGCCCTGTGTGCCGACCCTGGGTCCTGTCCTGGACTCACACATTACTGGCCAGGAGCTGGAGGACTCGCAGACAGTAGAGCAGTACATGCACAGTAAGTAGTGTACTGTCTCTGTCTGTAACGATCTCCCTCCTGGCTCCTGCCCGCGCGCTGCCTGCTGCACGGCTCTTCTGTGACTCACCTCACGGTGCTCACTTCTTCCCTCACATTCCTCCTCAGCCTCATTTCTTCCTGTAGTGCCTGAGGCTGGAGGAGCCGTGCAAACAGCAGCCCTGAATGTATGATATGTTTGATCTTTACTCCCGGCAGACGGACCCAGAGAGTGAGTGGTGGGGGTGGGGTATAGTACACCCCCACTCACTATCTGGGTCCTGGGAGCAAACATTGCCACTGCTGGTGTGCAGAGCTGTGTGTGTGTGTGTGTGTGTGGAGCTCTGTGTGTGCGGAGCTCTGTGTGTGCGGAGCTCTGTGTGTGCGGAGCTCTGCGCGGAGCTCTGTGTGTGCGGAGCTCTGTGCGCGCGGAGCTGTCTGTGCGCGCGGAGCTGTCTGTGCGCGCGGAGCTGTCTGTGCGCGCGGAGCTGTCTGTGCGCGCGGAGCTGTCTGTGCGCGCGGAGCTGTCTGTGCGCGCAGAGCTGTCTGTGCGCGCAGAGCTGTCTGTGTGTGCGGAGCTCTGTGTGTGCGGAGCTCTGTGTGTGCGGAGTTCTGTGTGCGCGGAGCTGTATGTGTGTCTGTGTGTGCGGAGCTGTATCTATGTGTGTCTGTGCGGTGCTGTATGTGTGTGTGTGTGTGTGCGGAGCTCTGTGTGTGCGGAGCTGTATGTGTGTGTCTGTGTGTGCGGAACTCTGTGTGCGGAGCTGTATGTGTGTGTCTGTGTGTGCGGAACTCTGTGTGCGGAGCTGTATGTGTGTGTCTGTGTGTGCGGAACTCTGTGTGCGGAGCTGTATGTGTGTGTCTGTGTGCGGAGCTGTATGTATGTGTGTCTGTGCGGTGCTGTATGTGTGTGTGTGGAGCTCTGTGTGTGTGGAGCTCTGTGTGCGCAGAGCTGTCTGTGTGTGCGGAGCTCTGTGTGCGCAGAGCTGTCTGTGTGTGCGGAGTTTTGTGTGCGCAGAGCTGTCTGTGTGTGCGGAGCTCTGTATGCGCAGAGATGTCTGTGTGTGCGGAGCTCTGTGTGCGCAGAGATGTCTGTGTGCGGAGCTCTGTGTGCGCAGAGATGTCTGTGTGCGGAGCTCTGTGTGCGCGGAGCTCTGTGTGCGCGGAGCTGTATGTGTGTGTCTGTGTGTGCGGAGCTGTATCTGTGTGTCTGTGCGGTGCTGTGTGTGTGTGTGTGTGTGTGCGGAGCTCTGTGTGTGCGGAGCTGTGTGTGTCTGTGTGTGCGGAACTCTGTGTGCGGAGCTGTATGTGTGTGTCTGTGTGCGGAGCTCTGTGTGCGGAGCTCTATGTATGTGTGTCTGTGCGGTGCTGTATGTGTGTGTGCGGAGCTCTGTGTGTGCGGAGCTCTGTGTGCGGAGCTCTGTGTGCGCAGAGCTGTCTGTGTGCGGAGCTCTGTGTGCGCAGAGCTGTCTGTGTGTGTGGAGCTCTGTGTGCGCAGAGATGTCTGTGTGCGGAGCTCTGTGTGCGCAGAGTTGTCTGTGTGTGCGGAGCTCTGTGTGCGCAGAGCTGTTTGTGTGTGCAGAGCTCTGTGTGCGCGGAGCTGTATGTGTGTGTCTGTGTGTGCAGAGCTCTGTGTGTGCGGAGCTGTATGTATGTGTGTCTGCGGTGCTGTATGTGTGTGTGTGCGGAGCTCTGTGTGTGTGCGGAGCTGTATGTATGTGTGTGTCTGTGCGGTGCTGTATGTGTGTGTGGGGATGTATGTGTGTGTGGTGCTGTATGTGTGTGCGGGCAGCGGAGCTGTATGTGTGTATGTGCGGGCAGCAGAGCTTTATGTGTGTGTGGGCTGGCAGCGGAGCTGGCTGTGTGTCTGTGTGGTGCTGTATGTATGTGGGGCTGTATGTGTGTGTGCAAGCAGCGGAGCTGTATGTGTGTGTGGGGCTGTGTGTGTGTGGAGCTGTATGTGTGTGGAGCTGTATGTATGTGTGTGTCTGTGTGGAGCTGTACGTGTGTGCGGAGCTGTCAGTGCCAGTGTGTCGCACCATCCCGGACCAACTTTTTACTATTGATGCTGCCTATGCAGCGTCAATAATAAAAAGATATAATGTTAAAAATAAGTAAAAAATGTAAAAATTGTGCTATTCTCACCTTCCGCCGTCCACCGATGCGCACGATGCTGCCGCCAGCTTCCGTTCCCAGTGATGCATTGCAAAATTACCCAGATGACTTGGCGGTCTCCGCTAAGTCATCTGGGTAATTTCGCAATGCATCACTGGGAACAGAAGCTGGCGGCAGCATCACGCGCATTGGGACAGCTTCGGTGGACGCCGGAGGGTGAGTATATAACTTTTTTATTTTAATTCTTTTTTTAACAGGGATATGGTGCCTATACTGCTATATATTACGTGGGCTGTTATATTCTACGTGGGCTGTGTTATATACTGCCTGGCTGCTATATACTACGTGGGCAGTGATATATACTACGTGGGCAGTGTTATATACTGCGTGGGCTGTGTTATATACTGCGTGGGCTGTGTTGTACACTGCGTGGGCTGTGTTGTACACTGCGTGGGCTGTGTTGTACACTGCGTGGGCTGTGTTGTACACTGCGTGGGCTGTGTTGTACACTGCGTGGGCTGTGTTGTACACTGCGTGGGCTGTGTTGTACACTGCGTGGGCTGTGTTGTACACTGCGTGGGCTGTGTTGTACACTGCGTGGGCTGTGTTGTACACTGCGTGGGCTGTGTTGTATACTGCGTGGGCTGTGTTACATACTGCGTGGGCTGTGTTACATACTGCGTGGGCTGTGTTACATACTGCGTGGGCTGTGTTACATACTGCGTGGGCTGTGCTATATACTGCGTGGGCTGTGCTATATACTGCGTGGGCTGTGCTATATATTGCGTGGGCTGTGTTATATACTGCGTGGGCTGTGCTATATACTACGTGGCTGCTATATACTACGTGGCTCTTATATACTATGTGGCTGTGTTATATACTGCGTGGGCTGTGCTATATACTACGTGGCTGCTATGTACTATGTGGCTGTGTTATATACTACATAATACAGCACTGAGGGGGTATAGAGCTGGAGTAACAGATCTACTCCCTCATTTGCATATGTATGCAAACCGATTTGAGATGAGTGGACTGAACATGTAAAAATATTGCTGGAATTGTCTTTGAAAGAGCTACATGGGCATATACATAGATTTGGACCCCTTACTGATTCCCTATGGGACTTGCGAACATGTGCAGCACTTGCGGTTTTACACTTACGATGAGACAAAAAAACACTGCTAGCAGCGTTTTTTTCTGTTGCTGCAAGTACCGCATTTATCGGATCGCGGCAAAACTGCAAGTGCGGCACACGTCCGCAAGTCCCACAGGGAATGAATGAGACCGAACGCAGTGTTGCCGTAAGTGATGCGTTACGTGGCAGATGCAGAAAAACTGCCGGATCGGCCACGAATGGTAAAAATCGCTGATGTGAAAGTAGCCCAAGTCACTGCCGACAGTGTCTGCATTAGTCATACTGACCAGTGGGGGAGGCAGCACGAAAAGTGCCTAGGGCAGCAGAAACTCTAAATACGGCCCTGAGCATATGCAAAGTAGGATGAAGCATTACAAGGTGTCCACTGAAGCCAATGGATTGTTCATGTATTGTGCAGACATGCTGAGTCCTCCCGAGACCTAGATGCTCTTTGTTGCCACTCACAACACTATGGCTAATTGGTGGAGCTCCTGAATAAGAGACACTTCTCCATTAATCAGTTATTCTCATGTTTTTTAATGATTAAAATTACAAACTGCTTGCAAAAAGAAGAAACTTTGCAATTTACTTTTACTAAAATACTCTCCATTCTCAAGAATAGAGAGAGGTTAAATTTTATGGTTTATTGTGCATTAGCGATGAGTGAATGTGCTCGGGTAGGGTGTTATCCGAGCATGCCCGGGTGCTATTTGAGTGTCCTCGCCATGCTTGAATTGATACGCCGAAGACACTCTGATAGCACCTGCGCATACTTGGATAACTCAATATCCGAGCATATTCTTTCATGACTACTGTGTAAGGATCAGTATCGGGACTCGATCAAGTGACCTCTTGCTGCGTGGTCTGTTTGCCTCTCTGTTGAGCCACAGCCCAATTCGTCTCTTTCTAAATGCTACTGGTTATTTTGTCCTTTCTTTCCTTTTCTTGGCTTGCTTCACGTCAGGTGTTATCCATTTTCTCTTTTGGTACTGTCCTATTACATTTTGGGATTGGCTTTATATAATCACCTCTCACTGACTTTCTTTGCTGGCTATACTTCTCTGTAGATGGTGTTAGGAGGTTCGGCTCCTCAACTAGGGAATATCTTTGTTGATTAACCCCAGTTGCTTTTCCTGCAGTCTGACTGTGAGTCCTCCTTCCCTTCCCTTTCTTTTAAGTTTGGGAGTCTGGGAGTTTTTTCACTTAGTCCTTTTATTTTTTGGTTCTCTTTATTTTTCTCTGTCTATCCTGCATGAACGTGTTTAATTTCTTACCCTGGGTACTCTTGTCTCCCTGCACGCTCTTCTTTTACCTTGTAAGGATTTATGTTGTGGCCTCCCGTCTGGTTCCTCAGGAGATACAAGAAACCCCTTGACAGAATTTTAGATAGCCAGGTCCATGGAGGTGTTTTTTAGTTGTACGATTAGGGACTTTTATTAGTTTGTACAGGAACCAGTGCAGGTGTGGCGTCTCTTTCTGTAAGTCCTATTCTTCTACCGTTACCCATGTGAGTGTGCGAACATGTTCATAACATATTGTTCCTTGCCAATGAGCTTGTAAGCACTGCTCTGAAGTTGGCCAGACCCCTAGAGCTCATTCTGAATCAATGACAGCTTCAGTGCAACTGCACTCCTCAAAAAGCAGCATTGGAGAGTACTCAATTCAATTCTTGGTGAAATGTTGCTGTGATATGAAGTGTCAATCGAGCAGGAGAACCTACCCCCGAGCAAGCAGGAAGTCGGTAGGCAGGAGAGCTCCTGCAGAAGATAATGAGAATAATGGGGCAGTCAGATGGCCATATAACAAGGATGACAATCGTATTGCCATGCACAACTGGCCAGTGGTTCTCCTGACCAGAGCAGCTGTCAAGCTTGTGTCAAGAGAGACAAAGGCCAGTCCTTGCACTGCAATACGATCGTCATCCATGTTATATGATCATGTGGATGCACCCTAACCCTTTAACTCAAAATTCTATGATAGGGTGTTTGTTAATGGGATTTCTAAAACAGGTAACAACTTTAACATGTATACTGCTGAGTAGACATGGGCGGACACCTGAATGTTCTGGCGGTTGGGCCGAACAGTTACAAAAAGTTTGGGTTCGGGTACCAGAACAGTGCCCATACCAGAACCTGATCCAAGACCCCATTCACTTGAATGAGGGGCCCGAACATCCAGTGTTTCCATCGCAGAGAACAGAAGCCTAAATATTGCACTTTGAATAGTGAACCTGGTATCGTGCAAGCTCATTCTGATCTGGGAATTAATATTCTACCACGATCTGAACTCTATCTCTAATTCTCTCCATGACTTTCTTATGTCCTCAGCTGTAGAAAATGGCAAACCTCAACAGTAAAGTTCGGCTTCTGTACTGAACACCTACTGTTTGGGCACAGACACCGAACATGGACTGCACCAGGAAGTTCGTGTTACTGTTCTAATTCGGCCCCCCCGAACACCGGGTGTTTGTTGCACTGTCATGTGCATGACAGCGTGGCAAACGCCGCTTCTGATCGGCGGTGAAATCATCCCTGCTGGTCAGAAAGCCGCGGTTCCCACACTGTCAAAAGACAGCGTGAACGCAGCTGTGAACAGAGGTATAAAGTTCACCTCCGGTCACTGGTGTCAGCTGATGGAAATACTGCTGCCATCAGCCGACACCTGCTGCCGCTAAGAGTAAGAGCAGGAGGGGCTGATGGGACGATTCATCAGCCGGCCCCTGCATTGTAAATAAATAATTACAAAAAAATACAGTGTGGTTTACCTGTATTTTAGACAACCAGCCAGGCAAAACTCACAGCTGGGGGAGTGCAACCCTCAGCTGTCAGCTTCAGAAAGGCTGGTTATCAAGAATAGGGGGCCCCCACGCCGTATTTTATAATTACTTAAATAAATAACTTTAAAAAATGGCGTGGGGGTCTCTCCCATTTGTGACAACCAGCCTTGCTAAAGTAGACAGCCGGGGGTTTGTATTCTCATGTTGGTAAGGAGCCATGGATATATTCAAAGTGCAATATTTAGGCACCTGTGCCCTAAGATGGAAGCAGCATGAACGTTTTATCAGTACTGTTTTGTCTTTAAGTAAATGACTTTTGTGAGGAAGGGAATATTCATGTAAAATCAGTAAAAATGTTCCCTGAATTGAAAAATGATGAAGAATACAAATACCTGGGTAAAAGAAGGTGTAATGCCCTTTTCTCGCCCATTATAAATATATATGGCTCCATTCATATTTTCCTCATGTGGTGCCCCAATTGCCACATCTGTAACAAAAAATATGTATGCATAAATGAAATCATCCAAAGACCTGGCATATATTAAATTAATATACAGTATATATATATATATATATATATATATATATATATATATATATATATATATATATATATATATATATATATTTATTTAGAACAAATTCATTTAAGTAAATAAGATAAGCACATGATTTTTGATGGCAACCTAGAAAAAAACATTATGTTGCAATAAATAGTGCGAAGTGCTTTCAATTCCATCACTCATCATTACCAGATGCTTAAAGAGACAAGGGCACATAAGAAATATTCTGTTTCCACACTAGAGGGCAGCATTACATATCACCAATCTCATCGCATCTATTTGTTCTAGTTCTCATAGTTTGTAAATTATAATCACCTATTTATCTTGAGTATATAAAAATAACATTGTGCCTCAATTCGTATCATTCCTTTAGTTTTGGGCTCTGCACAATGGTATTTTTTTTCCATTTTCTTAAATGATGCATATACCCTAGAAATGTATAGGAACTGCTGACAAATCATTCTATGTTGTTGCAAATTCTGATTGAAGAATTGATGTAAATGGAATATCACATGTTAAGGTTTAAAAACAGCCTAAGTCTGCTTTTTCTAGATAACGCTCCATCCATCGTGTTACCGATATACTTTTATGTATCTTGTAATTGATGAATGAACCAAGAGTTTTTTCTCTTCAAATTAATAGCAAAAACACAGTTTGCACTTGCCTTCATTTCATGCATTTCTTAAAGAAATAGCTTTCTTTTTTTAAAGTAATAGAAGTGGCTGTATTTTATTAAAGGGGCTGTCCAGTCAAAAGTAGACAAGTCTCCTGTGTGATTTTTTCACGATTTTCCTGCATTCCTCATTCAACTGGGCATTCATGTGACCTCATCTCTACAATTTGATACACACGGCTCCATCATAAATTGTCAGCTGTTCCTCTGCTAGTGAGTGAATATTAGCTCCTATGATGTCTTGATATAGACTGCACACACAGAGGAGGAGACTTGCTCTTCTATCTCTCTGCAGCGCATTCTCAAAAACAGCAGTAGAGTGGAGATTATACAGCAGTACTGAGCAGTGTATCTGTGAATACAGCCTTGGTATTGGATAAAACAATCTAAAATAGCATTAACCTCTGTTTGTTTGAGTCTGCATCTCTCTCACACTCTCTAACTATTTTCTACCTGCTTTATTTTGTATTCATTTATTTGGGTTTGCTGTAGTTTGGTAATACCTCCCATATTTCAAAGAACAGAAAGAGGGAAAAGCCGTGCAGACAATCCAAACCTTTTCTGTACTGTAAAAAAAAGCTGCTTCAAATTTGTATTAAAATGCATTGAATAAGGGAGGGGAACGCATTAAAAAATGCAACAAACACTCAATAATCAAGGAAGATTGTTATTGCATCGTGTTGTGCAGACATCTGCAGAAAAAAGGCAGCAGAA
Organism: Ranitomeya variabilis; assembly: GCF_051348905.1. NCBI lineage: Eukaryota > Metazoa > Chordata > Amphibia > Anura > Dendrobatidae > Ranitomeya > Ranitomeya variabilis. The sequence continues at coordinate 192,932,296 of NC_135238.1, forward strand.
AAAAACATAGCACTTACACTACGTGTGACCACGGTCTCAACATTGCATCTTTATTACATTTTTTATGAGTTTAATAGAGAAAAAAAATCAATCACATCATGTTTTACACCATTTACAGATCACCGTTAATAATCTGATCATTGTATGGATACGATTACGGGGAAACCAAGTATATCTGTTATTTGCTGATTTGTGATGTTTATTTTATTTTATAAAGCACTTAAAAAATGACATGTCATATTACTGTCACATGTCACTTTTTCATCCTTCCTTGCCACATATTACAGTTAAGAGAACGCATTTTACTAGAAGCTATATATATTTATATGTATACATTTGCATAATGTATATGTGTGTGTATATAGTTTTAAGACTGAAATAAGCCCCAAATCCATCAAATTCCAACTATAACCTAACATTTATCTGGAAGAAGAAGAAACTCACGAAATAAATGTTAATTGCCCCTTATTAGGTGAAAAATTATTTCCCATTTTCACATAGAGTAATTAAACTCGTTCCCTCGATTAACATCCCATCAAAGAATCTAGTACTCATAACCTGTAATATTACATTTTTTTCAATAAAGGCATCCAGGCCCTCCTTCTACTTTATAGCGAAGCAATCATTACAACATCATGTGGCAGGGAGTCCCTTTGTCTCACTGCTCTTACAGTAAAGAATCTGCGTCTGTGATTATGATTAAACCTTCTTTCCTCTAGATGCAGAGGAAGCCTCCTTGTCACCCCTTTGTCTTGAGCATCTATGTTTTTCAATGCCTCCCATGAATATTTTGACTTGGCAGCAGCTGCCTAGTTCTGGTCACTACAAAAAGTCTTTTTCAGTGACAAGTTTAATGGGTGTTTTACCATTAAGCACATTTTATTTCTTCTGTAAAAGTGCATGACCTTACATTTATCCACATTAAATTTCAATTGCTATTCTCCTCCCAAGGCCTGCAGCTTACATATATCCCTTTGGAATATTAAATTGTCATGCTCTGTGTCAATTACTTTGCAGAGTTTAGTATCATCTGTAAATTCTACTCTATATGACCACAATTAGGTTAGTAAGAAATATATTAAGAAGATGGCCCAATACTGACCCCTCTAGTTCCCCACTGTTAACTGTGACCCAATCAGAGTGAGTTGCATTAATAGCCACCCTTTGTTTCCTATCGCTTAGCCAGTTGTCAGTCTAGTTATACATATTTTTCCCTAGTCCCATTTTTCTAATTTTATGTACCATTCTTTTATGAGGCACTATATCAATAACCTTTGAAAAGTGCGGGTACACAGTTCACAGCTTTACTCTGGTGTAATCTGTAACATTAGTTTGACAGGATCGATTCATCATAAACCCATATATTGCTTAGTTATAAGGTTAAAAGATAGTGAATGGTTTGCATTAATTTTTGCAGGACCAGCCTTATTTTCAAAACAGGGGTGATAGAGAAATAATTATGAAATGCAACAGTACTGCATCCAAAAATGCCTATCGAAAAAATTCTTTCTATTGGAGGTCCATGTGGGACTATTGATAAAAACGTCACCAGCCCTATAACAATTAACATGGCCTTCTTGCTCCTCTACATTGCAATCCCTTTAGCTTCACAGTATAAGCAGTGCTAATGTTCTGCTTACTCTGACTTTTCAACCCCTTGTTTTCCGGAAACATTTTGCAACTCACAAAAAAAAACTTATGAGGAAATCATTGGATTTAGTTTTGAAATGTAATTGTGTAGTTTTCCAGCAGCTTCTCACATCCACTTCCTTCTTGATGCACTTAAAAAATTATTGTTTCAAAGAAAGTGATTGCGTATATGTTTAATACAGAAGTAAAGGTCTGAGTGGGGATTTTCTAGAGAAAATTAAATGAAGACCATCCTTAACTTTCCAAAATTAGTTATATAAAAATAAAATGCCCTAAATTTATATTGAAGCAGGTTAAGGTGGTTGTCGAGTTCAGAAAGCCCATCCTCATATGGCCTGTTAGGGAATACCTAGATAAACCCTATCTGCACCAAAACATATATTTATGACTTATGCTAGTTTCACACTAGCGTTCTGCAGGGCTGCGGACTTCCTCCGGGAAGCCCCGCCCACTGCCACGCCTCTTCATTCATCTCTGCCTGCGGCTGCATGCGTCCTGCGTACCCTATGTTTAACATTGGGTATGTAGGCCATGCGGATGTATAGGGATGCCTCCGCATGCGTCGTTTTCACGCTGGGCCGACCTGCACCGAACGCAACATGTTGCAAATTTGTTGCGGTCGGCACAGCATGAAAGCAACGCATGTGGAGGCATCCGCATACATCCGCATGGCCTACGTACCCAATGTTATGGGTATGGGTGCAGTAGCTGTGTTAGCCTATGTTCCCATGATAAGTTTTTGGTAAGTTCTTGCTGCTGCGTATTTTTGAAAAAAATGCAAGTAACCTATTTTACCTAATGGTGCAGAAAATCTGCAACATTAAAAACCTTGATTTTTACAAAATACTGCAAAGCTGTACAGTACAAGTGATCAAATGATTGCAGATTCAAGTCCCCTAAGAGGAGTAAAAAATAAGTTAAATGTAATTAAAAATGCTTTTAATAATTTAAAAAAGTATAACATTCCCCCTTCTCTGCAACTAAAAGTAAAGAAATAAAAAAAATATTTGGTACTGCTGAATCCATAATTTTCCACTATATATAAATATAAAATTAATTAATAGTGATGAGCGAATATACTCGTTACTCAAGATTTCTCGAGCTGTAATAGAGTGCAGGGTTGCGTATGTCACCACGGAACAGACAGACCAACTGTTGAAGGGGATTTATTAACAGGTGTAAAATTCTCCTCGCAGGGAGTAAACAGGGGGTTAATAGAGTCAAACAGTAAACAGTTAAGCGGAATCAAAAGAGTTAACGAGTGTTCTTGTAACTTATCAGCCCAGGGAGGTCCTGACTGGAGGGTCCTTTTTCCCAATGTGGATACAGTCACCAGCAGGGCTTGAGATCCTGAAGTCTCTTCTGTGTCTCCTGGAAAGTCCGGGGTTAAGCCTCTGCAGCCTGTTCTTCTCAAAGTGAAACTGGAACCAGGAAATAGCACAGTCTCTCCGTCACTGCTGCAGGAGTCTCCGTAAGCCTGGCAGCTTCTCTGTAGTAATGATGTCACACACACACTGGGCAGTTACTTATCTCACTCAGGGATCTTTGCTTGTCACTGCGGTCACCAGGGCTGCACTGAGTCACTGTCTCTGCACTGTCAGGGGAAGAGTCCTCTCAGATTATGGAGGCTTCCAAGTCCCCACTCTCACTCCAGCCTTAGTGCCCTCACGGGGAGCACTCTGTCATGGGGAGCGCGGCGCTGCAGCCTGCTTTCTCTCTGGCACGCTGTCCCCTCTCTGACGTGCTCTCTCTCTCGCACTTTTTTGACCACTCCCCTCTCTTTTCCCAGCAGCCACCACGTCCCCCCTGTCCAGGGCAGAAAGTCTTCCCCCCAACAACCCAGCTGTCTGACTAAGTGGTTCCAGGCAAGGAGCAGGGAAAGCAACCTCCTTACATTCCCCCTCTCTTAAAGCTTGCCATTCCACGGGCGAGGACTCTTCGCGCTTCTCTTTGTTCTTTGGAGGGGAGTCAGATACCTGCGATTCTCGTATCTCCTTCTGCCTTTCTTCTTGTACATACTCCCAGACTAAATGGTTTAGGAGCTGCTCATCAGTCAGGTTGAAATATGCTTTCTCTGCTTCATCAACAACTGCTGTCTTCTTCTTTTTCTTCTTCTTCTTAGCTTTGCCGCTAGCAGATGTCTGCGTAGATGATTCATCCTCCTCCTTGTCGTTGTCAGAAACTTTAGGGACTTCTTGTTCGGGCTCCTCAGTTTGGGGGCTTAGTACAAGCAATTCTTCTCCATAGCTCCCCCTCTCTTTGACAGGAGCATTCTTGTCAAAGCTTGAGTCAGATGAATTAAGACCATGCAGGCCGGACTCTTTGTCATCTGCGCCGGGCTCTGCGGGCATCATTTCCCAGGGTTTCTCAGCCACACGCCCTGTCTCACACAGCTGCTCCATTTCCCTTGTCCGATCAGGAACTGGTGAGCTGACAGCCAGCACATTCTTCACCTCAGGGGACGACATCAGTGGTTCCTCCTTCTCATCGGCTCGGACCTTGGAAACGAGTGTCGCAGGAACACTTGGCACTTTCTCTCCTTCTTCGGGAACTGGTGCTGGGCAAGGTAGTAAAGCACTTCGGTGGTCTTCTCGAGCGAACGTCACTTTCTTTCCTCCGGGCTGAGTCTCACCAATAAAACCTTCAGACCCAGGCTGTAGATCCACTAGGCTCGCCTTTACGCGTTGGGACAGCGCAGTCATTTCACCAGAGATGCTTGACACCTTCTCCACCTCTCCTTGGCGTCCGACATCGTGGTACTGTCTTGCCTTAGGTGGAACTCTTCTCTTCCTGCCGTACCATTCCCTCCAGGGGCGACGTTCCCTCCAGTTAGCAGGACCCTCAGAGAGGTGAGCGGATCTCTGCCACCGCTCTTCTCGGGTAGAGCAATTTCTGGAAATGTGTCCCACCTTTCTGCACAACCAGCACTCACGTCTGCGTCTGTCTGAATGGCGCTTCAGTCCGGATTGTCGACCTCGGCGGGGGACATCTCTCATCTGCGGTTGCTCTTCACCCCAGGATACGGAGTTACACTCTGGGGCCGCCACCGAAGCCTTCTTTATGCGGCGCACCTCTCCTATATCTCTTTCTGGTGGCTTCCGCACGTTACCTCGGGGTATGCCGCTGGTCCCCAAAACCGCAGTAAGGGCTTTCCCCAGACTCTCAATCTCCTCCCAGATTTTTCTTATCTTCAGCTGGGAATCTCGGGTCCACATTGCCTCCTCTTCATTCTGACTGGGTGCTCCGCAGTTGTAGCATCTAGGCAGTCTTCTTCGCCGAGCGGCACTAGTCTCACTTTGGGGGGTGGTCTCTCTTTCTCACACCGAAGGGCTGTACTCTGCAGCAGGGATCTTCTTATATTCAGCCACCTCCTCATGGACTCGCTTAACCTCCTTCTTCAAGTCTTCTACCCATTGAGGGGCTGTTACCTCCCTGCTCCATACCTTTCCCACTGGCCCTACCACCCCTTGCTCTTGCTCGCGCGTGCGTGCCTCACTCCCGACCTCAGAGAAAGTCATATCTAGCTTTACGCGCATGCGCTCTCGCAGGGCCTGTTTCATCAACACGTCTCGCAAGCCTGTCACCAGTTGGTCTCGCAGCACAACGTCAACTGTCCCCACACCTACGCTGTCCTTCCGTATAATGGCAGTATGGAGCTCTTGCAGTGCATTCATATATTGAGTCACGGTCTCCCCCTCTCTTTGCACCCGGCGGAACAGTCGCATGCGCAGCTCCCCTACGTCAGTGGGGTCCCCATGCGTCTCCTCAAGTATACGTAATACTTTGTCCAGGGTATCTCTCGTCTGGGGGGGTCTGAGCATAACAGAGTCCCGTGCATCCCCCTCTAGGGCCATCACAGCTATTTCCACCTGCAGAGCCGGTGTCATAGGATGCATCCGCATCATCCCTCGGATGCGCTCCATCCAACCCCACAACATGACATTACTCCCTGAAAATTTTGGCAGGTTAGCTAACATGGCTCCCAGGGAGATGCTAGACCTGGGACCTCCCTCAACTGCTTGGTCTGCCCCTTCCACGCTACCGTGTGACATCCTGCCGACTACGCCAAGTGTAATAGAGTGCAGGGTTGCGTATGTCACCACGGAACAGACAGACCAACTGTTGAAGGGGATTTATTAACAGGGGTAAAATTCTCCTTGCAGGGAGTAAACAGGGGGTTAATATGTCAAACAGTAAACAGTTAAGCGGAATCAAAAGGGTTAACGAGTGTTCTTGTAACTTATCAGCCCAGGGAGGTCCTGACTGGAGGGTCCTTTTTCCCAATGTGGATACAGTCACCAGCAGGGCTTGAGATCCTGAAGTCTCTTCTGTGTCTCCTGGAAAGTCCGGGGTTAAGCCTTTGCAGCCTGTTCTTCTCAAAGTGAAACTGGAACCAGGAAATAGCACAGTCTCTCCGTCACTGCTGCAGGAGTCTCCGTAAGCCTGGCAGCTTCTCTGTAGTAACGATGTCACACACACACTGGGCAGTTACTTATCTCACTCAGGGATCTTTGCTTGTCACTGCGGTCACCAGGGCTGCACTGAGTCACTGTCTCTGCACTGTCAGGGGAAGAGTCTTCTCAGATTATGGAGGCTTCCAAGTCCCCACTCTCACTCCAGCCTTAGTGCCCTCACGGGGAGCACTCTGTCATGGGGAGCGCGGCGCTGCAGCCTGCTTTCTCTCTGGCACGCTGTCCCCTCTCTGGCGCGCTCTCTCTCCTACACTTTTTTGACCACTCCCCTCTCTTTTCCCAGCAGCCACCATGTCCCCCCTGTCCAGGGCAGAAAGTCTTCCCCCCAACAACCCAGCTGTCTGACTAAGTGGTTCCAGGCAAGGAGCAGGGAAAGCAACCTCCTTACAGAGCACTGAATGATTTACATCTGTTAGCCAGCATAAGTACATGTGGGGGTTGCCTGGTTGCTAGGGAACCCCCACATGTACTTATGCTGGCTAACAGATGTAAATCATTCAGCTGCGGCGATGAAAACTAAATCTCCGAGCACTAAAAAATACTCGGAGGTCACCCGAGCATGCTCGAAAAATCTCGAGTAACGAGTATATTCGCTCATCACTATTAATTAATCTATAAAGTTAACAGAATAAAAAGAATAAATGCCGGAGTAGCATTTTTTGGTGGCAGCACCCCCTCCACCCCCAAAAAAGCTATTAAAGTTATTTGTTACCAAAAGTTACTAACAAAAACAACCGCTTGCCGTGGAAAAAAAACAAGCCCTGATACCGACTCAGCAACAGAAAAAAATAAAGTTATAAGCCTTGCAAAGCGCTGCGGAATAAGATAGCGCTATATAAGCAAAGCATAATAATAAATAATAAATAAGACTCAAAAATACATTTTTACAAAGTTTTTTGGTTTTTTAGAAATTAAAATATAAAAAAATACACATTTACAGACTTGTAATCATCTTGTCAGAGTTTTGCCATAAAATCTAAACAAAAAAATTGACTCCAAATGGCAGAATTATGTTTTTAATTCCCCATTTCACCCCATATAGAATGTTGTTTTTCCATTTTTCAGTAAATTTTTGGTAAAGTAAATTAAATCATCCAAAAAAACAAAAAAAAACAAGCCCCCATACCACTATGTTAAAAAATAAAAAAGTTAAAAAAAGCTAAGGCTGCTGGAAAAAAAGAGGAAGTAAAAATAAAAGTGCAAAATGAAAAATGGTCCCGTCCTAAAAGGATTAGTAATGTCAGGTCTTCTCAACTGGATCTTCATCTCTTAGCTAGAGAGGAGGACGATTACATAGGCCATCTTCTGTTCTAGAGGACTTGTCTTGCATTACACAATCAATTGCTTGGAATGGGAACTGCGCAATGCTTCATTTTCCCTGTGGTTCTGCAGATGAATTAAATGTATCGGAGGGGACTTTTAGCATTTTTTCAATGTTGTGACATTTTGTGCTCTAATAAAAGGTATTTCAGTACATTCCGTGGAGATTGTTGTCAATTTGGCCCCAATTTTGGCCAGCGATTTTTTTGTCTTGATAAGGAGGCATGCTGGAGTTAGACATTCCTGATTCATTAAGAAGCGCCTCGTTATAAAACTTACTCTAGTCTGGTGTAAGTTACAACATAGCTCGTCATTAATTAGATGAGCAGTGGCGTCGCACCACCACCTTGCCCCATTTCTTTCCAATACTGCCCATTTTGGCAGAGTTGGGGTAAACTGGCAAGTAAACTCCAAAAGTCTCGACATTTTTGAGCAATCAGTTTGATGAGTAAGGGCATTTGTTCTTTTGGTCCTCCTTCTTTCCACACAGATTATAAATGACTCCTGAGGTTTCCATCAGAGAGATACAACATAATATGATTACTATCAAGGGGCCATTTTAACAAAGTAGACTTTTCAAAAGTAAAAAACATCTTTATGGTTGGAAAGGAGATTCCCCAATGAAAAGGTTATTCACAAACTTGACAAACTTGGCAAGTTATCACATTCCACGTCCACAAGTCACATAGACAATGAATAAAGCGGTGGTGAAAATGCACGGCCATCACTTCCTACCAACATTTTTAAGCTCTGCTCTCAGGATTGGTGGCGGTGAAGGGGTCAAGCTCTCACCACTGCAAAAATTTAATAAGAGCTTAATCATCAAACTGTTTTCACTGTTTGGTTTCCATCAAAAAATGGATGTTGAAGTGAAGGAAATGTGGTGAGCGATGAAGGCTGAAGCTACCTAACAACTAGTTGTGTCAAAATCCAGCACATGCACAATGCACAGATTAAGCCAAGGCCTGTGACGCTGAGTTACTGTTCATAGACAAGCCATCAGACAGGATAGTCAGGAGGTCCAAGGTCAGATACCAGTAGGGCTCATAGTACAGAGGGGTAAGACAAAGGCGTGGTCAGGGTGAAATGTCAGGATTGTATGTCAAGACCAGAGAGTACCACAAATAGATAATCAGAGGCCAAGTCCAGGGTCAAGCTAGACCCGATTGAGTAGCAGGGCTGTCAATCAAAATGCGGAAAGCCCAGCATTCCCCAGGAGTGACTGGACTGTTACTCACAAAACTGATCGTCCAGCACACTACAGATCCAATAGAGTGGTTGAGCCGTCACTCAATGTGTCCCTGGTCCACAGTCAGATATGAAACCGTAACAAGGCCAATACTCCTCGCTCCACTGCACATGCGCTGAATGCCACTGGAGCTGGTGTGGAATCTTAATATATACTTACCGTGTAATGTCTTCACATCCTGTTTCTTTCCAGATGTGTCTGGATCCCAGAATTCCAAGCAAAGGAACTTCACCGACCTCCATATTGGGACACCCAAGTGATGGGTGTCTCAATATGGAAACTGCTGGTGGTACCAGCTTCTTGCTGGTGGTACCAGTATCACCAGAGGAACACCGTTGCACCACACACACACTGTATACGTTGTACACACCACACACACACACTGTATACGCCATATGCACCACACACACACACACTGTATACGCCATACGCTGCCTCTTACGCGGTACCACCAGCTGAACACTGTCGCAAACACGCCGCAGCTGGGATCAGCCGAATAATTCACTGACTGCCGCCATTTTTGGACAGGAGGAGTGCATGCACAGTTTTAATGTGACCGCCGCTATCTGTCTGCACAAAGATGGCAGCTGTCTGATTTGCTGCGCCTGCGCGAATTCCGCACAGGCAATCATTTGGCTGATCCCGGCAGCAGATGCGCGACATGTCTACAGGCAGAGGAAGTCGGTCACATGAAAGGGGTTTTAACTTCATTTTAAAAATTGTCTGTGTCTGACCGTGTATGGAGCATACCGCATCTCCTGGACAGGGGAGGAAGCAAAAGACAATACTGACATTACAGCAGGGGATCACAGAGGATTTCTTTTGTAAGGTAAAATATTTCACTGACTGTTTTTAAGCAATATTTTACCTCACAAAATGTATCCTCTGCGATCTCCTGCTGTAATGTCAGTATTGTCTTTGAGGGGAGAACACAGCACAGGACGGAGAGAGAGACAGGGGGGATAGACATGGGGTAGACAGGTCACAGAAGAGAGCACAGACGGGAGAAGTCAGCACATGGGGAAAGAGAGAGAGTGGATAGGTGGGTGAGCACATGGGGGAGAGATTCTCAACGCTGCAAAGCCAGCCCCCATCGTGACATCGGGCCTCCATCTAGTGACATATATTTGCCAAGTGAATGTCAACCAAGCCAAGAGGAAACCAGTCAATGTTATTGTTCAGGAGACAAGATCCACCTCCTGGTCAGCAGTAATTAGCATATGTCGCTAGATGAACTTCTGTAAGGACATGTTTAAAAACATTATCATCTGCATTACCAAGCAGTTGTGTCCATTTAGTAACAAAAGAGGTCCTGACTGGCTCTTTTCAAAACTGTGCCGCTAACTCATGGAATATTACCAGGCTGTGATTGGCTTGTACATTCTATTGTGCAATATTTCTGTTAGATTTCTGATCTCCTCATTTCCAATATTATTGCATGCTGTCTATTTTAATATTTTGTATGATCAGGCTGCTTTGAAAGAATCTATTAAACATACGACATTTGTAATGTCAGCCTTACTGATACGTTCCTGAACCAACCCTTAGTCTATTGTTGGTCTATATAAAGCAAGAATTGACAGGGAGTAACTGACTCCAATGAACATATAGAAAGAGAAAGAATCAAATTTCAGAAACCAAATCAAAATAACCATGAACGATGCCAAAGAGAAAATGAGAAGTCAAGTGAGTCGAACATGATAAGTCTTAAGGCCAAGGATAACCACTCACAGAAAATATTTATATGATTACATTGTATTTTCCACCATAGAAGCAAGTCTGAAATCAGAACAAAGCGTATGAACGAAAAGTGGAGAAAAGTAATTCCTATTAATAGTATCATGGAAGCAAGAGGAAACCATCATTACTTGCAGACAGAATCAAAGCAAATGTTTTCCTAACAAGTGGGATTGTCACGGATTAAAATCAGGAGTGAAAGTTTTGGCCCAATAAATGCTATTCATAAATGCCTGATATGTGTTGGATGAACCGGCATTTCACAATGCTTAAAGGGAACCTGTCACCAGGTTTGGCCAATACGAGTTATGGCCCTCACCTTTCAGCGCTTATCTACAGCATTCTATAATGCTGTATATTAGCCCCCGATCTGACCTGCAAGAGAAGAAAAATGAATTTTATTATATTTACCTGTCGGGCCGTCTGGTCCAATGGGTGTCGCAGGTCCTGGTCCTTGCGCTTCCCATCTTCTTGCGATGCCGCCCTCCTGCTTGCTTCTTGGCATCGCGCTCTAGTGCAGGTGTACTTATCTGCCCTGTTAAGGGCAGAGCAAAGTACTGCAGTGTGCAGGCCTCGGGAAAAGTCAGAGAGGCCCAGCGCCTGCACACGGACACAACTCTTGCAGGTTGGATTGGGGGCAGATATACAGCATTACAGAATGCTGTAGATAAGCCCTGAAAGGTGATGGCCATAACTCGTATCGGCCAAACCTGGTGAGTGGTGACAGGTTCCCTTTAATAATCTGGCTGTCACACTTAGGGCAGGTCCAAACAAGCATATTATCGGTCTGAGTATGATCTCACAAAACATTGGATCCCACAGGCACCAACGTTAGATCCGATATTCAGATTGCATTCGGCCATGCAAGTCAATGAGTTCCTGAAAATCATTGGGCTGCACTTGGAGGACAATTAATGACCAAACACTATGAAAATTATGGCACTTCACACATAATACAAGATTATAATGATAGATTGCACTTGCATGACATCTGAGTGTAGTCTGATTTCCGCGCACTGATACAATGGAGAAAGATGGAGAAATGTTCAACATTCAACAATGTTCTTCTCCTCATCTAAGAGAATCGGATCACATTATACTGACCTTCTCATCCAACTGTGATCAGAGTTTTATCAGAGTGTCATTTGCATAATCGGCACGATTCTCTTGGATGAGAGAATATTCGGGCATCTGCACAAGCCCTTATACAGCTACTCCCTAATATGCATCCAATATTAAATTCTTCCTTTAATGCAGTGTTCCCCAAGTCCGGTCCTCAAGAGCCACCAACAGGTCCTGTTTTCAGTATTTCCTTAGTATTGCACAGGTGAAATTTGCATCACCTGCACAGGCAATAATTCCATCACCGGTGGCTCTTGAGGACCGGACTTGGGGAACACTGCTTTAATGTGAAGATGCAATCCACTAGCAGCACAGGAAAGTCCCAACCTAAAGGTGCACAAACTGCACATACATTGTACAAGTATTGTGAGCAAACATCCCTAGGAATGCACATTCACAATAATCATGCTGTCTAAACAGACTGCTGATCACTCAACGAATGAGCAAAACGGTCATTCATTGGGCAAAATTATCTTTTTTGGTTTTCACGAAAGATCATCATCCTCTGCAGCACTTCCTGCTATGCAACTGGAACAAAGACAGTCTACATTATGCAGACATAACGGAGCTACTAGATTGTTCAGTGCACATCTGCGGAGCCATCTGCCTGTGTAAACAGGATATTAAACAATGGCTATAGCTGTTTATCACTGTGCATCATGCGATGACACTAGACATTGAGACTCAACTTCACGAGTGGTGTCACCTCTTATATCCTTCCATATATCTATATAAACCCCCCATAAATACATTGCAAGAATGCGTTGGGTCCTCCTTCTCCTAACAGCAACTTTATCTTTATTTTTGAGACGTGAATATGGACTATTGAGATTTTTTATTACAACTATTGGTAATAGATCAGATCCTGGTCATCCATTAACGATGACTTTTCTTACGGGTCAGAAGTTTTCAATAAATGCAGGCGCTCACTGAAGTCGGAAGGAAGGTGTCCACACACCTTCAATAGCTGTTGGCTGAATGCTCATTCGGCCGATGACTATTCCACCCAACCCTCTCATACAGATGCCCACATGCTGTGGTCAACCGTGCATGAATTTTCAATAGGAAGAGTTGTTTGTTAATTTGGGAGGTGTAAATACAGCTTAATGCCTTGTAAACAAACAGGTAAACATTCTAGGCAGAGACATAATTCCTTGACGCAAGGCAAAATCTGTAAGAAGACCCCAACCTACAGTCTGCACTTTATCATACTGCTGTCTTCTTAGGCTTCTTTCACACTTGTGTCGTCTGCTGTACGTCATTGTGCAGTAAAATGATGTGTCGACGTACGTTATGAAAATAGTGAAAAAAACACGTGTGACGCATCCAGTGTAATGACGGATGCGTCGTTTGGGCTGTTGCCACAATTTCAATGGAGAGAGAGAGAGAGAAACTTTTTCCCTGGATCTGAATATCCTTCCGGGCATGCTCAGAGGGGAAAAACGTGATACGTCGCTGGATTCCTGTGTGGGACGGTCAGCGACGGATTCTGCATCCATAGGCTTCCATTGTAGCCAGTGACGGGCAGCGCAGGATGCGTCACTGACTGATTTTCTGACGTGCAGAAAAAACGTTCCTCTGAACGTTTTCTCTGCATGACGGACCGCTATTTTCCCACGGATCCAGTGCACGACGGATGAAACGGATGGCAATTCGTCACAATCCGTCGCTAATACAAGTCTATGGGAAAATGCAGGATCCTGCAATTTTTTTTGCATTCGCAAAAAACGACGGATTGTGACGGAAGCTGAAAGACGGAACTGTGAAAGTAGCCTTATATGCGCAGCGACATCTCCTATAGTTATACCTATGATTCTCTATTTACTGTGCTCTAGTAATTATCACATTACACTAAAATATTGTATCCATCGATATTGCTGTAAACACTGCAGAAAAAATACTATCCACTCGACTTGCTCAACTATTCATGTAAGCGTCAATATGGATAGTATAAAATATTTATCAGATTAAATTACACCCTTATAAATTATAATATCTAAAAATAACAGAATTGATATGTAAGCGGAATTAAAAGTGGCAATACATGTTCTTCCATTTGCCTTCAGATATTGGCACAGCGGTAGAGAGAACATATGGTCAGTGTTTGTTTATGTAAACGTGTAATGACAGCTGTAGAAAGTGACAAGCCATCTATGAAATCTCTTGGAGCGATTTGTCTCCTAGCTGTAGGTTTTACCCCCCAGTGTTCTTGATGCTTTTAAATAAATAAACATGGGCCACAAGATGGGGTTAAGATCTTCCACACACCCTAAATGTGCAGAGAGGACACTGAACTTTCCATGCTCTCTACATATGTGAAGTTTCAAGTTCTCTAGAGGCCCAAGAAAAAACCACAGCAAAATTACTTTTCAGAAAGCCAAAACTAGGGCTAATTTCAGTTACTCTTCGTGAGTCATCATTCAGATACAAATGTATTATATTCAATAAAATAGTGCACACTTTACACCACTAATGTAAAAGCGTTCTCCATCTCTAGATGTTTAAAATGTCCTCACAGTCTGAATCCCATCAGAATTCCCTACAGTCCTGGATATGCATTATGTTCTCACTTATAGAGTCCAATGTCTCCACATCCAAGAAAAACAGTCCTATTATTTCGATCTGACTTTGACCAGAGTGGCCTCAGTTTTTCTCAACGTTGATAGAACATACAAAAAAGTTTCTCCACCTTCTCCATTTTGTGAGAAATCGGACCACACTCTGATGTCATCCGAGTGCGGTCTGATTATTTTCACAAACTCGTAGACTGAATTGCCAATTTTGATCCAACGCTTGGATGAAAATGAGACATGTCTCCATGTTTTCCGTGGATCACTCGGTCCAAGGGAAGAAAAAAAAATCGAAAAAATGTCCACAGCCCCATAGACTATCAAAGGTACTAGTGCTATAGTGCGATAGTAAATTGTTCGGTTGTGTTCACGAGCCCATTATAAAAGCATGACTAACTCTAAGAATAAATTAGAAAATTGCAATTTCATTTTCTGGCTTTTGCAATTTCTCATTAACTATGCATTTACATAGCAGAATGTATCCCCTCAAAAAAAAGGAAATATGTCAGTATTTTAAATGTTTTTGTTGTTTTAAAAAAAAAATCTCAGTGTTATTTTTATATATATTTTTAAATAATGTAAATATCTGCATTTTTTGTTGCAAGTCAAGTCATTCATAGATCACTTGATTCCAAGATTTCGTCTAGAATTACATGATTTGTAATTGTCAAGGATGCAACAACAACAACAAAAGAGGCCGTCAACAATGAAATACACATTGTTCACACATACATTAACAGAGTAATAATAAAAGAGTTTCTATGGGAGAAAACAGTGAAAACAGGCCGAGAAACACCACCAACATAAAAAAACAACAACAAAGTAACAAAAGTAAACAAATCAAAGTACACAAACTAAAAAAAAAGCCAAGAACAAAAAGTATGCATTGTGTTGACATTTTACCTTTAGATAACAAACAAATATCAAGAAATGACAGAAAAAAGTGGCTACATAACTGTCATTATTTATTTACCGCCATTATTTACAATAAAACACATATAAGAATATTTAAGATTCAAAGTACAAGTGCATAAACAAACTGTCTATGTACACAAAGCAATAATATTCAGAAACGAGAGTGTTAATGGCAAAACTGATAGGATGACGTTGTTACTTATGACTTGTATATGAACTGCGGAATATGTTGGCGCTATATAAATAATGATTATTATTATTATTATTATTATTATAGGATTCCCCATGAATGCATGGAAGTTTATTGTCCCTTCAATGGTGTAAAGGAAGGTCTTTACAAGTAAGACAATATTGATGCATGTCAATAGATTACTAGGGATCACTATATATTAAAAGTCTTAAGGGTTAAATGTGAAGAAGTGGAAACTCGGAGAATTGCTGTGTCTCAGTGGGGGAATACCAGCTAGTGGTCCAAGTAAACTTGTAACATCTTGGAGCAGTTTGCTAAATTCTTCCAGGAGTACGTCACACTTCTCTCTAAGGAATCACTAGAAACTCTCAGCTCTATGTCAAAATGTTGAAGAACTCCCATCCACACACCCTGAGGTGGAGATCAGCTGCATCCCAAAAAACGATACTCATGTAAATGAAAAGAATGGGCTTGAAGCCATGATAATAAGCATCCATTGTTATCCCTTCTGAGGTTCTTTATCCAATCAGCTCCTGTCTGACGAGCTGGCAGAAATCCAAAGTGAATATCTCATGATCTAGAAGGGTTTAGGTAAGGGTCACTTCGGGTCTTCCTTTGTGTATCCGGAGGACAAATTAAGATAAGTAACAAACTATCATCTTCTAATTATTTCTGAAGACCCAATACCTTAAATAGCAAATATTATATAGAAATGTATCGGGGAAAAAAAATGATCAGCATTTCAAGAGCATCTGCAGGTTTCCATAAATATATCTGACAGTCAATGTTAGAAATACATTAATCTTATTCATATTTGGAATATATGCCTGGAGGATATGACTAATCGGCACCCTCCACGTTCAGGTGATAATGTTACATATTCTGTTTCTTTTTTTTTAAATTTTGCTTAATAAATAAATATAATAAAATAAAATATTATATCTTGACTTTCTTGCAGCATAAATTGTTTTTTTAAGGATCGATTGGTCATTTTTTTAAAAATCAGGATTTGTTTTTATTTTTAACATGATCATGAGCTCTATCGAAAAGTTTGAAGACACCAATGTCAGGTTGTGAATTTTAACACAATTGTCAACCCGCCGGCATGTGAACAATTATATGTAGATCTTATTCTAACTATCGCTTTATATCTGTGAGTCAGAAGTAACAAAAGCGGAGCCGTTTGTCATAACCCACAAAACAAGCCTCACCCATGTCTCACAAGCGACAGCTCAGCCAAGTCGTTCCTCTATGGTTTCCATACCGTTAGTTGTAAGCTTATTTTGTGGTTTATATTTGTGGTAATGTGATTTCTTACCCAGATATTTTGTTTTCATGTAGTAAAAAAACAATGTATTTTTTTCTTTTCTTTCTGAATTCCTTCCTTTAATGATTACATAGCACCCATTATACCCTAATAATTAAAACCAAGCAGTCTCTTACACAATGAAATGGATAGCTATGACAATTTAGTAATCAGGTCCTGCAGAATTTGTATGGAGCTCTAATATGGAACCACTGAACCTCCACAAGGCTCTAATGTCACATGAAGCTATAGAGAAGTTTACCCGTCAGATTATGTAGGAGTTCAACATACTTTGGATGCAGCAACTATTGCAGAAATCTGGATGATCTGTGTAGTATTAAGTAGGCCAGATCATAAACTTATAATCATTGCCTTTTAATAGAATCATTAAAGGGATTGTCATCAATGTCTGATTATTGGGGGTGCAACAACCGGCAGCCCTGCCAATCAGCTGCTCCCAGTGTTGACGGCAGCCAGAACTGCTCAGTTATGGAGCTCCACAGTACAGCTCTGTTGGTGGAATATTAGCTATAGTTGAGCACTACCCTATTGATTTGGATGTTGGATGTGCAGTACTTGGCCGCGGTCACTATAAAGTCAATGCAGCTGTGCAGTGCAGCTCCGCCCCTGAGGAGTCTCAGCTGCCGTCGATCACTGAGAACATCTCATCGGCGGGGTTGCATGGTGTTGCATATCCACCGATCAGACATTGATGACCTATCCTAAAAATCAGCCATCAAAGTTAAAGTTCCGGACAACCTCTTTATAGGGGTTGCCTGGGACTAGCATATTGATCACCACCGATCAGCTGTTCAAGCAACGTCTGGATGTAAACAATGCATTGAACTGGAACAGCACAGCTCCATTAATTGCTTAGTGGTCACTGCTGGGTATTACACCTCATCTCATGTTCAAGTGAATGGGAGGTAGATGCAGTACCCAGGAGAAGCCGGCTGTCAGTCAATTCATGGAGCTTTACTACTTTGGCTACATGCATTTTTTACATCAGAGCAGAAAACAGATGATCTAGGGGATGCCAAATATCGGACACTGCACCAATGTGATAATGATAACCTATAGGTCATCAAAATGCTAGTCCCAGACCGCCCCTTTAATGATAAACCAAAATCATTTATCACATAACAGGTCCCTGAAGGGTACAGTCCTAACTACAGCACATAATAAAATATATTGGTTCTTTATGGTAGAATAATAATAATAATAATAATAATAATAATAGCAATACCTTCATATCCATCATTGTCAAGATCTCCGAGATTGGTTATTGCTTCCCCAAACCTTGCTGCATATAAGTCGCTGCCAGAAAGGTCATGATCAAGTTCTGACATCTGTGCCTGTAAAAGGAAGATATGAACGTTACACATCAATTTACACTTTTTATACTTTTCACAGCATAACCGCGTGCTGGCCAATGTCGGAAATCTGTGCTACATAAATAGTCAATAAGATATAAAGAACAGTAAAAAGTCTAATAAGGCAGCTGCTGTTTAATAGTTCAGTGATTACAATGGTTGAATTGTTCTTTTAGTGACATCCTCACAGTTACATGAATGAATCTATGCTTCCTGTTGGACACAGTGACATGATATCATGTGTCAGAGCAAAGAAAAATCATCTTTATGTGCTTGATCCTTTAAATTTGTAGGTTTTTAGTCTGGGAGAGGCATGTCTGATAAATATTAGGTCTAGGGTTCTATCAGAGAAAGGTCGTCTTGTTTTGGCACATAAGATTCATAAGCACATATCTCCACAATGTTTGGACAAAATAAAAATGAAAGCCCCTTTTCCCTATTTAAGTGGTATATCTGGTTTAAATGAAAACAGAAAATATTGTGAAACGTCTTTTATTAAGAATGGAAAAAATTAAGAAATGTGCAATACAAAAATCTCTTCCGCTATCTGCATCTGAATCCTAGATAAAGTCGATCATTTCCTTGATCGCTGCCCAGGGCACGAGGCTCTCATATCTGATACTTTGCCACAAGCAGCTGAGTTTTATCAGACTTTATACTGATGTTTCTTTATCTTATCTCATAAGAAACATTTCAAGATATTCACCGAGAAAGGGAGGAAACGCACTCTTGGCAACAAAAAAAAAAAATATTTCTATTCATAAGTATCACAGTAACATTATCATTTCCGGAACAAAGTAACAAAGTTACATTCATACTGGAGCAGACATTCTGCATCAGAGTTCAGTTCTTGGTATTTAGAAATGGAATGAAAAGTATTTGTCATTTAACTCAAATGTCTTATGTAAGCTGAGCAAATACACCGAGATGGTGAACATGGACATATACAAATGTAGGCATGAAGATACAAAGACATTTTTTTTATGTTTTAGGCCAGAATGGATTTTGGGTGAATATTAATCCCATTAGTGCATAATATATGAATACGTTCTGCACTATGAGGACTGTGACTATTTCCAACAACTAGAGCTGCAGGAAATTCTGAAATAAGTCATCTTTCTGCTACATATTATAGGATCTAGATATCTTTCATTTAGACATATTTGGCTAGTGTTTTCTCTTATCTGAGAGAATCAGGCCGATTATGCTAATCACACTCTGATCAGTGTTTGATCCGATTTTCTCGGATGAGAGAAGATGGAAATTTTTTTTCCATCTTCTCCATTCTGTCAGTCTATGAAAATTGGATGGCACTCAGATGTCATCCGATTTCAATCAATTTTTTCAAAAGGCTCATTGATTTGCATGTATGATCTGATAATTAGATCCAACTTGGCCATGGAGCGATTATTTCCTTGGAGGAAAAAAAATGGCCTCATAGAATAAAATTGATCCAAGTGCGATCCGATCAAACTCGGAATGAAAATGTCGTCATGTGCCAGAGCCCTTTATGTGTAGTAGTGATGACTAGTGATGAGCGAATGTGCTCGTTACTCGAGTTTCTCCGAGCATGCTCGGGTTGTCTCCGAGTATTTCAGCGTGCTCGGAGATTTAGTTTTTGTTGACGCAGCTAAATGATTTACAGCTGCTAGACAGCTTGAATACATGTGGGGATTGCCTGTTTGTTAGGGAATCCCCACACGTATTCAAGCTGTCTAGCAGCCACAAATCATGCAGCTGTGTCGACAAAAACTAATTCTCCAAGCACGCCGAAGTACTCGGAGAAAACCCAAGCATGCTCGGAGAAACTCGAGAAACGAGCATACTCGCTCACTAGTGATGAGCAAACATGCTCGGATAAGGTGTTATTTGAGCATGCTCGTGTGCTGACCAAGTGTCTTTGGCGTGCTTGAAAAATATGTACGGGTCCCCGCGGCTGCATGTCTCGCGGCTGTTTGACAGCCACAACACATGTAGGGATTCAATGTTTTAATCCATGCATGTGCTGTGGCTGTCGTACAGCCACGAGATATGCAGCAGCAGAGACTGGAACACACTATTTTAGCACGCCAAAGTCACACGAGCATGCTTATCCCAGAACGTTCACTCATCATTAATGTGCAGGCATCTTGGTCTGGAGAACAGGTCTCTGAACAGTGGGACTGCTTGTAAAATTTCAGAATGTAGGCAAAAGCAGCTTCATATTTTTTTCTCAAAGTCAGTATATGGCGGTCATGTAGGAGCACTGAGGAGGCAGCCCAAAGGATGAAAAAAGTGTTGAGTACCGCCGCAGCTCTAGCCAAACACTTCCAAGGGAGGAAGGAATTAGGATCTGGTGAAGGGACTCGGTCACAGGAGCGCTGAAAGGAAACTCTGACACAGGAAAGAGTTTAGCCACAACGCATTTCGACAGACGTGCCGTCTTCATCAGGTGAGAGAAAACTACCACCTGATGAAGGCGGTACGTCCATCGAAACGCATTGTGGCTAAACTCTATCCAGTGTCAGAGTTTTCTTTCAGCGCTCCTGTGACCGAGTCCCTTCACCAGATCATATTTTTTTCTGACTCATATCTATGGGGAATCTAAGAAAAAAGTCTTGTAACATCAGAGACTTTATTACAGAGGTTAACACAGCACAATAGTTTTGTCAGGGAGCACTTTTTAGTGAAACTTTAGAGAAACTTAGGACTGTTTTGCAGTATTTTATCGCATTCTTTTCTGCAGCCAAAACCTGCTCTCTTGCCAGTAAAAATGCTGTATTCAAAATGCCAATTTTGTGACATTTTCATGGCATTTTTGTTGCTCTTTTTTGCAGCATTGTTTGGGAACGGATAACATGTGTGCTTTGTCTATAGCATGTTTAATAAAGTTAGTGTTATTCACCAAAAATGCATCAAAAACTCAGGGGAAAAATGCCGCAAAAGCTTTGTTGCTTGTTTTGCAACATTTTTTCGCTGCTTTCTATGGATGAAAAATACTGAAAAAATTGAAAGAATTAACATGCCATGGATCTAAAAAATGCTGCAATTCTCAAATTCAGTCAGGAAACAAAAAAATCATGACATTTCTGAAATCTGATTGCTTTTGCTGCTACTGTAAAAATCAGCTTTCAATTTGCATTTAAAAAAGCGCAGCAAAAACGCAACTCATTGACATAGCCTAACGTTTCAATGCATACCCACAGTCAGTGCAGATCGAAGAAAACTTTGACAGAAAAATTGGGTAATCCCTGTGAATCATGGCAGTGCCATATACAGGCAGGCAGCCCAGGTTTCATTAAATGAGCATAGGGCTGTTTATTTTAAGTTGCCTGTTAGAACAATTACTTTGTGATGAAAAGTAAAGAATAAATAATATTAAGCAAAAATATTAGCAAAAAAATAAAACAAACTCAGTTTCCCATTAAACCTGGAACAAGATTTTGCCCCATGATGTGTTGGGAGTGCTGAATCAACGTCATAATAACGTTTCTTATGATGCCTTTATTACAAATAAGTGATTATGTAGTTACTGCAGAACTGAAGCTTAATTTCGCCGCTCCTGTACTTGAAGATCTGAGACTCATCCCTGCACTTTGCTGGTATCACACCCACAGCCGCGTGAACGACAAACCAAATTTAGAAATTTTGCAGCGAGGCGAACAAGTTGTTCCTCTTCTCCTCCCTGCACATGCTGGTTAGTCACTCCTTCCGCTGCGGGTGTTATACCAATGAAGTGAGAAAAGGCACCAAGATTAAGCTTCAGTTTTTCAGCAATTACATAAACACTTATTTCTAATAAATACATGATTATAAATGCTATTAGGAGGCTGGGGCAGAAGAAGTCCTAACACATTTTAGGGGCTACATTCTGCTGCCAGGTTCCCATAAATTAAAGACTGAAAAAAACCACACACACATTGTCACAACAATTGAAAAGTCCAGAAATATTTCGTCTATGTAGATTTTGTATCCTTATGACCATAACATCATGTACGACTGCAGATAAGGTTAACAATAATCTTCTCCTGGTCCTCATTGCTTAATGACTAGGTCCTACTTATCCTATTATGTTATATGGGATAAACCGTATAGATATCACCAGTATAACGATGACAAAGCACTACACAGACACCTAATGCAAAGCTACAGTCAGACAATGTGCAGCCATGCAGAAAGACAAGATGTAGCAAACATGTTCTCCCTCTTCTAGCAGGTGCTGATTTACAGGACAGGAAATACATCAATTACTTCACACCTGAGTCTTCACATTTCTCACTGCATAAATGATCAAAGCCATAGAAGAAAAAACCTAAGCAGGAAATGTGTGCGGTGTGTGCTTTGTGGGCACAGATTATAGCCTGGTCCCTTTCTGAATTTTTAACTGGAGAGCTGCCTGCTTTATTTTATTATCTACTGAACACATTAGATATTAGAAAAAAAATGTTGACAGTCATGGTGATCAATGAGGCTGCCGCAAGAGGTGGTGAGTTCTCCTTCAATGGAAGACTTCAAACAGAGGCTGGACAGACATATGTCTGAGATGGTTTAGTGAATCCGGCTTTGAGCAGGGGGTTGGACACGATGACCCCGGAGGTCCCTTACAACTCTAACGTTCTATGCTTCTATGAATTGTATCTAGGGATATAGACACAAAAAGTTGGGTGCCAATTGGCCATTAAATAAAAAGATAAAGTAGGCAGGACTCTAAAAAGGAAAAAAGTGAAGAGGTGACTTTATTGATCTGCATCAGTGCAATATTTCGGCTCTGGGTAACAAAGGTGCATAACGTGCAAACATTTATAGGATGAGAACTAATTTATTAACATAATTAAACTTACAGCATTCTATAATAAAGAACTAGTGCTATACAATAGTAAGTTTAGGAGGTCTGCGTTTACTAATATGGTGCCCAATATTTAGTATACTGTATACACTTAGTTTGCGCTTACTGGGAATGTGCCCTTGGAACAACTGGGTTGCCACTTATATGTGATCTGAGCAGGGCCGTATTTGCCACTAGGAACTTGAGGTCATGTGCCTAGGACACCAGGATGCGGGGGGCGGCACCTGAGTAATTTTTTTTTTTAAGTCCGGGGTGTATTTATTTCTTTCCTATAGCACCATTAATTCCTCAGTGCTTTCAGACATTATCGTCACTGAACCCACTGGGGCTTACAATTTAGATTTCCTATCAGTTTGTTTTTGGAGTGTAGGAGGAAACTGGACAAGACCCACATGAACATTGGGCGAAGATACAAACTCCTTGCAAACATTGTCCTTTGAACCCAGGACCCTATCACTGCAAAGCAACATTGCTAACCACTGAGCCACAGTGCTGGTTCAACTGATGACCTATAAAAAGGTGTCTCATTACCAAGGTGCCATACAAGAAACGTCTCATGATGGGTAAAACCAGTGAACTGTCTCAAGACCTTCGCAATGTTATTGTTGCAAAACATACTCATTACATTGGTTACAGAAGAATTTCTAAATTGCTAAGGCTAGGTTCACATTGCGTTAGTGGGTGATCGCTAACGGACAGCGTTGCACGGTGAAAATGTCGCAATTAACGCCGTGCAACGGGTCCATTAGCGCACCCATTGACAGCAATGTTGTTTCAGCCTGAAGCGCATCGCTAGCGCGTGCCTTTTTCGGCTCGCGCTAGCGATGTGCCGTTCTTTTGTGGGGCGCCTCGGACGCTGCTTGCACCCTGGGTACCAACCGCACATGATCTGCTTACTTCCCGCATGGTGGGCACAGCCCCGTGCGGGAAGTAAGCAGATAAATGCATTCCTAGGTGTGCGGAATCCCCGCAATTCCGCAAATTTAATGAACATGTTGCTTTTTTTTCCGCGATGCGATTTTTTCGCGGAAAAAAATGCAACATTTGCACAAAAAATGTGGAATACCCTGAAAATAATGGGAGGCATATGTTAGCGTTTTTTTCGCTTTTTTATCATGTTTTTATAGCGAAAAAACGCGAATAAAAACGCGAAAAATACTGAACGTGTGCACATGGCCTAAAAGGCACTGAATATCACCCCAAAAACACCATAGCAATAGTGAAGTTTGGAGGTGGGAATATAAAGGTGTGGGGCTGTTTTTTTCAGCATACGGCACTGGCAAACTTCATATAATTGAAGTAAGGTTGAATGGACAAATTTAGAGAGACATTCTTGGTAAAATTCTGCTGCCATCTACCAGGATGATGAAGATGAAACGAGGATGGACATTTCAGCAAGACAATGATCCCAAACACACAACCAAGGAAACTCTCAATTGGTTTCAGAGAAATAAAATAAATCTGATAGAATGGCCAAGCCGATCACCGGACCTCAATCCTATAGAAAACGTATTGAAGGAACTAAGGCTCAGGGTTCATAGAAGGAGCACACAGAACCTACAGGATTTTAAGACTATTTATGTGGAAGAATGAGCCAAAATCACACCTGAGCAATGCCTGCGACTTGTTTCTTCATATAGGAGGCGTCTTGAAGCTGTCATCACCAACAAAGGCTTTTGTTCAAAGCATTAATTCAATTTCAGTAATTCTGTCCAACACTCGTTTCCTGGGTCATTTCTCACTATTAAAGATAATGTAATAATTTGTGAGACCCGTAGCAGCGCAACACAGCGCGAAACGGCCGTCGTCTTTGCACTCTCTAGCCCCCCACCTGCTTGAGATGTTTTAAACATTTTTTGGACCAATAAAGTTTGGACTTTATTCCGGTGAGGGCCACCTCTTTTCATTTCATTTGGATTATGCGCTTTGCTCTGGTGTTCCCCTTAAGGAAAAAAGGTTTTATGCCTGTGGCATTTTTGATCAGCTGATGGTATTGGCTCTATGAATCACCAGTGGTGCTCTGCTTTTTCTATTTCTGTGATAATGTAATTTATAGACATCTATGGTTTGATTTCTTTGCCTGTGTGGGTTGGATGGGCTGTTACCGATATCTGGTGAGAATTTCATGTCAATAGCACCTTTAGAAATATATTTACTTAGAAAATTTATGGCGTGTTCAATACTTATTTTACTTACAGTATAAGTGGAATGCCATATATCTTTTCTCTTGGGCGAGTTGTGGTACTACTAAAGGTTTTCACAACTTCTTCAAACTTAGATCTCACATGCTTCTTCATCAAAAGGCAAGGAACAGTAAAATGTATGATATATAACTGTGCATGTTATCAGCATATCAGCTATGGATTTGTAGTCTTCATGGCCAGCATTAATATCAGAGACAATTGCATCTAAAATATCTCACCTCCCTCTAATATACTGTATAGTCATCTAAAATATCTCACCTCCCTCTAATATATAGCCATTTACGAGAACACGAAGAGGTTAGAAAGATAATGAATAACCTTCTCATCAAATTGCATAAGAATAGACTATTCTTACTATAACATCTAGCAATATAATCTGAGAAGCAGTAAATAATTGAAAACATGTCTTGTAAAATATCTTTACGACCTATTATTATCACATTACACTACGATTATATTACCACAAGTTGGTTTTCTTTTTTTGCATGTGACATGTGATGTGGATTATCATCTGAAATTATCACCCAATAATAACATTGATGAAAGTGTCCACCTGTGAAAATGTATTCCAAATATTCCTCTATTCATGCTATGGACTGTTTTAAATAATGGATCACTAGTTAGGAGTATTTCTGTATTATATGTAATTAAACCTATTAACACAAACCATTTATCACTATGTAAAAAAAAAATCACTTTTCAATTTTTCGGATGCCACAAACTTTCCATTAAATTATGTAGAAGCCGTCAATCCTCCGACAAACCAGGCAGAGAGGTGTGCCAAGTGGGAGAGTATCCAAGTCAACATAGGATCTTGAACAAATCCATGGCACTCAGACATATATTTTATAATATTTTAATAAAATGTGTTGCTATTGCATCTGAAGAACTCCAAATGCTGTGGATTTGTTCAATAATATCCACTGCATTAGATCACACCTCAGTTGTCACTGCCCACCTAACATACCATTATAATAACGCGTGTACTATGAAAAAATCCCTGAACTAGAACTGTACTACTAACTACAAACGTGTCTTTAAAGGGCCACTGTCACCCCCCTCCAGCCGTTATAAACTAAAAGAGCCACCTTTTGCAGCAGTAATGCTGCATTCTAACAAGGTGGCTCTTTTAGTTTTTGATTCAGTTAATCCCTGAATAAAGCGTTTTAAAGTTTGCCACAAATACCTGACTTTGTACCTGGAGGCGGTCCGAAGCCTCCTCTATGAATCTCCCAACTGCCGTCACTCTTCTCTTCAGGGGCGATGGTCGCCGCCCCCTGAGCGCTGTTTCTTCTTAAATCCGGCGCCTGCGCTGTGCGTGCCTGACTGGGACAGGCGCAGTCTTCATTGTCAGTCACAGCTCAGACGCAGGGTGCCTGACTGCGCCTGTGCGGGCAGTGCGGCCACCCTGTTGCTGAATCCCCGCCCCGCACTGTGTTATTCATTATGCACAGTGCGGGGCTGGCATTCCTGGGCATGCGCACTGCGCTGTTCAGGCGCTCCCCCATCTCGGACGCTCCCCCTGCTCCCCCACCTTCCAGCATTGTTATTTGCGGCTGCCTCATTACAAACGCTGGTGAGGATTAGTGTAAATTGCGGCAACGCTGGAAGGCGGGGGACCGGGGGAGCGTCTGAACAGCGCAGTGCGCATGCCCAGGAACCCCAGCCCCGCACTGTGCATAATGAATAACACAGTGCGGGGTGGGGATTCAGCAACAGGGTGGCCGCACTGCCCGCACAGGTGCAGTCAGGCACCCTGCATCTGAGCTGTGACTGACAATGAAGACTGCGCCTGCCCCAGTCAGGCACGCACAGCGCAGGCACCGGATTTAAGAAGAAACAGCGCTCAGGGGGCGGCGACCATCGCCCCTGAAGAGAAGAGTGACGGCAGTTGGGAGATTCATAGAGGAGGCTTCGGACCACCTCCAGGTACAAAGTCAGGTATTTGTGGCAAACTTTAAAATGCTTTATTCAGGGATTAACTGAATCAAAAACTAAAAGAGCCACCTTGTTAGACTGCAGCATTACTGCTGCACAAGGTGGCTCTTTTAGTTTATAACGGCTGGAGGGGGTGACAGTGGCCCTTTAATCTTCCCTTTATCTCTAAATTCCTGGAACACTTGGTTCACTCTCATCTAGTCCGCTTTCTCTCAGATAGCTCTCTTCTTGACCCTTAAGGCTATGTTCACACGTTGCGGTTTTTGCTGCGGATCTGCAGCATTTTTGACGCTGCGGATCCGCAGCAGTTTTCCATGCGGTGTACAGTACAATGTTAACCTATTGAAAACAAAAAACGCTGTGCACATGCTGCGGAAAAAAACACGCGGAAACGCAACGGTTTATTTTCCGCAGCATGTCAATTCTTTGTGCGGAATCCGCAGCGGTTTTGCACCTGCTGCATGTTAAAAAACCGCAGGTGTCTAAAACCGCAGTGGAAACCGCACAAAAAAACGCGATAAATCCGCAGTACTTTTTGCACTGCGGATTTCATCAAATCCGCTGCGGAAAATTCCACAGCGGAATCCGCAACGTGTGCACTTACCTTACCATCCGGTTTCCACTCCTTACACTCTACTAAAACTGCTCTTACTAAAATCTCTAATCCTCTACTGTCAGCAAAACCTAATGGCCACTACTCCCTGTTGATTCTCCTGGATCTCTCAGCAGCATTTGACATTGTGGATCACCAGCTCCTCCTCACTATGCTCCACTGTATTGGCCAAAAGGACACTGCCCTCTCTTGGTTCTCCTCCTACCTCTCTGACCACTCCTTCACTGTATCTTTTGCTGGATCTTCTTCCTCTAATCTTCACCTTACTATTGGTGTTCCTCAAGGTCAGTCCTAGGCCCCTTCCTCTTCTCCTTAAATACTGCTCCTAATAGACAAACAATCAGTAGATTGTTATTCCAGTACCATCTCTATACTGGAAGTGAGACCACGTCATTTTTTTGTAACCTTATTTATTTATACCATAGGCACTGGGTGATGAACATTCCCATCAGTGGCACCTGCTATCGCTGTTATCAATGACAGAAGGCGTAGGCTAATGGGAGTAGTACTCTCTCATCAGCTGACGCCTGTGACCAGAGGTAACAATTTTACCACCGGTCACAGCTGCTGGCTCACGCTGTCATCTGACAACGTGGGAACAGCAGCTCTTTGACTGACGGTAATTATCTTACTGCCGATCAGAGCCGCCATTGTTTCTTGTGCTGTCATGCAGATGACAGCGTGGCAAACAGCCGATTGTCCTGCTACCGAACCTGAACAGTAAAATGGACTTCCTGGGAAGTCCTTGTTCGAGGCCCGTGCCTGAACCCTTGGTGTTTGGTATGGACTCTGAACTTTACTGTTAAGGTTCGCCCATCTCTAGCCTCTTGGCGCTATATAAATACAATTATTATTAATATTATTAGATGAAGCTCTCATCATCAGTGTCCAATGGGCTGCATTGGTTTTATAGTTCACACATTGATAATTCTCACAGGAGATGCTATGGCCTGCATCCAGATGTGGGTTATAATAAGACAGGACCATTAGGAATTATAACTTCTCTTTTAAAACAATGGATTTCCCTGCATTCTAAACTAAAGAACTACTTACATATTAGATAAGAGTCAGCCAAATCGATTTTGGCAGCACTTTCTGACCAACCGATATGTATGGAGGCCAGGGGAGATAAGATATCTCTGGCTACTTTCTTCTCTCTCCTCATTGATAACACATGAAAGCTGGGTTGAGTTAATTTATCAGACAGGTGATGGTGAATGAACGCTTGGCCATCAGTTATCTCATATAACCCAGTTTTCTGTCTGAATGCTGCCTGGATTGATTTATTATACTTACTTATATAGCGCCATCATATTCTACAGCACTATACAGACACGATTATCACTGTCCTCATCGGGGCTTACAAACTAAATTCCTTCCACACTCTGGGTTATCCAGAGAGAACTCATGCAAACATGGGGAGAACATACGTATTACTTGTAGATGTTGTCCTTGGTTGGATATAAACTCAGGATCCCAAAGTAACAGGGATAACCATTGAACCACTGGTAGTGCATAGTACAGCAGTTTATTTCTGAGCCATGGTCTTTTAAGTTTCAGCAGACTTTATAGCTGGTTTGGCAGACTTGGGTTTGGCTCCCAGGGCTTTTCTAGCTATCTAGATGCAGACAACAGTGCTCTAAGTGAATATTGAGAAAGTTGCCCCTTATATATGACCTATTGTGTAAAACATGGGAGACTGGAGATGTAAAATTGGTCTACGCTAATGGAAAGCCATTGGTGTCCAGATAATATAACAGTACCAAAATGAGTGGTTCTGAACAAAATGAACTCTTTGTATGAATATCTGTTCAACTGGGATATTTTCATACACTCATGTACCTTCACATATTGGTAGAAC
This sequence comes from Ranitomeya variabilis, assembly GCF_051348905.1. Taxonomy (NCBI): domain Eukaryota; kingdom Metazoa; phylum Chordata; class Amphibia; order Anura; family Dendrobatidae; genus Ranitomeya; species Ranitomeya variabilis. Next base: position 192,961,641 of record NC_135238.1, read on the forward strand.
AAAGGTCTGCTAAACTGCTAATTGCTATTCACTAACTGCACAACAAACCATTTGCCATACAACTTAGCAGAGTGGTGGTCAATCATCCAGTTTATGACAATTCCGGAAAGGGCAATGCCTTAAATATATTAACATGTGTCAGAATAAAAGGAAAGCTTGTGTGTATGGCTTTTTACTTTTACATTGCAAAATAATTCTTTGTGAGGATGATTATGTAAATTTACAGCAGACTTACAACAAATTGAGCACAGCGCCAAATTGAACATTTTACCATAATTTCTTTTCCAATTTTTAGGTCGAGTGATAGTTACATGTGTCAATTATTCCCATGTGTAATATATCTGTGTTAATTTCATTAGCAGCTATTTTTAACATGTGAAATGAACCTCGGGAAGCAGTCAGACTGTACTGTGTATCGTCATATTACAGATTAGATAAAATCTATAGAAAAGTTCACTTATTTGACCTTATATTCCAGTTACAGCTCCGCTTCCTTTTTGTTTGCAATATTTTCTGGTTAAGTGGAAGAAAGGCAAACAACAGAAACATTGGGAAGTCTGGTTTAGTGGTTACGCCCATTAGTTCATAGTGCACTTTGCCTTTGGGCAATTATCCCTATGTCATAACCACTAGGACAGCAGACGTATACACACATTCTATTTTAGGATTTTGTTCTATAAACCAGTGATGCGCACTGTATTAAGTCTAAAAAGAAGGCGTTTGTGTATTAGCTATGGTCCCCCAAGACTCTGTTGTCAGTGATCCCGGGGCCAGGGCCTCCTTCCCTGTCCCTAATGCTATGGGCACTCTAGCTATTCCTGTTCCCCGGATTACTTCTAATGGTGAAGGAGCCGGGGTCACGTACCTTGCTGAGCTCCTGAATCTGCCCTCATACTGTTCCCTTCCCCCACCCAGGGAAGAGGGGAGTAGTAGTGTATGGCTATACACCAACCAGACTAACAAGGTAATACAAACAGGGATAAAGAAAAATACCAATCATACAAAAAAGCACACACAAACAACAGAGGGAGACACCAGGGAGTGAAGGATGTGAAAAACCAAAGTAGGAGAAGGAGAGAATTTGCCCACAACCAAAACCTAGCAACAGTCTTAGATAACTCCACCAAATACCTTCTCAAACAACCCATCATCAACTTAAGAACCGTGCAGCAATGAAGCTAACTCTGGCATTTCCTGACTGCCATAGTCCAGTTTATATAGGAGAGGATAGTGGCCAACAGTGAACAGCTGAAAGCCTTAATGCAGGTAAGCTTCCAGAAGCTCTCAACTGAGTAGATTAACCCCTGCACTGCTAGAAGAAACCTGCACCATTTAATACGAAGGTGAAGTGCTTCAAGTCAGTGCAAGAGTAGGAGAAATCAGAGGGTGCAATCTTCTGGCTCCTCTCTGTTGTGGCAACCCCAATAGTTTTAAAATGTACAAGTTAGTCCAATGCTAATATATAGTTTTATCATATATAATTTTACAACTTTATACTCTGAGCCTGCATCCATGTGTATAGGACATATCTTGAGTTACTGCCAAAAGTTTTGAGGCTCACACCAATTTTTGTTTCGCAAAGTTTGCTGCTTCAGTGATTTTAGTAAGAAGTTTCCTGACTTATTTTTCGAAACTTCTGCAATTCGCCCTTATTATTCAAGACTTCCATGATTCATCTTGCCATACTAGATATTATCCTCTGGGCCTGACTGATGACTGCCCATTCCTGTCTAAACAGTGCTTGGAATTTATCACAATTTTTGTGTTTTTGCCCACTCACTTTTGAGGACTGACCACAGATTTTCAATGGAGCTGACATCTGGGGAGTTTCCTGGCCATAGACCCAAAAATGTAAATATTTGTGCACAGAGCCACTTAGTAATCACTTTAGCATTGTGACCTGGTGCTCCATCTTGGTCCATCCAGGATTTACTCCTGAAGTTGAAATTTTGCTTGCCAGGACAAATTACAGAAGTCTTGAAAAATAAGGATCAACACTGTAAATATTGAGTTTTTGTGTTTGTCAATAAAAGTGTAAAGTTATGAAATGTTGATAACTGTACTTCAGTAACCATAGAAATGTCTTAATAACAGATCAAAAACAATGCTGCAGAAAACTATATGTAAGCCTAAATTTGTTCAGTCTTAAAAAACTTTTGGCTATTCATGGATTAATATATGAATATATGTAACAAGCAACCAGCACCTACAAAGTAATGATACCTTTTAATAAAATGTATAACTGAAAAACAATAAAAATCATATTCTGGGATCTCATCTGGTCTTCTGACCTGCACGGTATACTCTAAACATTAATAATGAACTACCAAAAGAATCCTATCTTATGAATACATGCAGTATAAGCAATATGTAAAAAAACAAAATCAACGACTCACTCCTCCATTGTTCATGTAGACATAGACTCTCCCTTCCTCTCGCACCGTGCTCTCCATTGGTGCTCCGACCAGCAAGTCTGACAGTCCATCACCATTTAAATCCACGGCGCACACAGAAGCCCCAAAGTATGAGCCAAGCTGGGGAAAGAAATCTATAGTATAAGTGTCATTCAGGATGAGATAAATATACTCATACATATGTAGTTCTGCATATCATTTCATTTGCAAAACTTCTAATTTGCATTTTTTTTTTTTATCCACTCTAGTAGCTAGCAAGCATTAGCAACCATGTCTGTAATTTAAGCTATCCATACAAATTATAGAGGTGAACATCGCTGACAATGATACACTGTATATCGCTTACCATATGGCACCAGAGGTTTGGCAGCGTAACAATCTTATATTTCTACAGCTTAGTCATGAATGAGGTCCTTAATGCCTGCGGAATCCTAAAAATGTGTTGGTTAAAACTGCTGAAATGTTATAAAATTAACAGTAAAACTACTGTATTCACTGTAGTGTAAAGGAAAATTGACTTCCGTAACTCTTGTTCTGAATTAGGTCAGCAGAAACGTAAAGCAATAGTTTTCTAGTTCTCTACCCTACTATGTGGCCCTGGCGTCTTCACCTTTAGAAGTAATAGCAGCTAGCTCTATTTCTTTTTTCTATTTTCTTTTTTCACTTTTTCTCAGCCCAAGCTCAGTCTAGCATTGCACCTATTTGCCAAGTGAGCCCCAAACTATACTAGTTGGACTGAAAAGAGAAATCTTGTTCACAAGTCTTTTTAATCAGATTTAAATCAGTTTTTGGTCCGTTTTTACCATCAATATGTCATTGTTTTTTGTTGAGTGTAAAAAGAAAAGAGATGAAGGTTTCTCAAGCTTTTCTTATCAAACTGTTAGTGGAAACCAGACAGCACTTGGGTGGATGATACCATTGTATAATCCAAGTTTTTTACAGTTTTAATAGACTTGAATTAGTTACTTTGATCCCCAACTAGGATAAAAATCGGATCTATCTCTTTCTTTTTTTTTTATGCGTACCTCCACCCAAAAAAAGGGACATGTCTACACCACAATAGTATACCAGCTTAATAAACCCGTCCATATGATTGATCATCTATTAGTACACCGTAAAAGATTGATTTGATCAAAATATTTCCTGTCTCAATCCTAGTACTGGAAATAAGCAGATTTTGTGCTTCACTTATTGGTCCAGTTTGATATACAATTAGATATGATTTTGGAATACCATGTAGCAGGAAAAGTATATTAATGTTTTTGTAAGTTAAAAAATGCATGGATCTACGTAGTTCCAGTTTAGTTGAACTTTTATCTGTAATTTTGTTGTTCAAGTGGAATGAAGGAACAACAGGAACATCTCACTTGGCAGAAGTGGAGTTTATTGGTTGCGCCAATTAGTTTATAGGCCATTATGTCCTCAAATAAGTTTGTGGGAAAACCCTTTTCAGAAGGAACAAGTACACAGGAATATAGAGTCAAGACCAGCTTCCGGGACATTAACAGAGAAAACTCACATAGTTCTTGGTTAAAAGGAAGAACATGTCTCTTACCCTCAGGCATCCTACGAGGATTACCTCTGGTTCCCACTATGTAAAAATAAATTCCTAATATTCCCCATGGGACTTTGCTTCCTATCTACATTTTCAGACTGTGATTGTTGTGGTAATAGGTGTTGGATATATGGTGAGAGGATTGTAAAACAAGATGGAATCAATCATTTTGACTATTTACAAACTTATTCGTTTTTCATCATGATCCATTATGTATAACCAAAGTATGTAAGTCCAAAGTAAGAGGATATATTTTAGTGCCCCAGAAGGACATCTTTCAATTAATCATCTTTCTAAACTTAAAGGCACTAACTCAGAACCCAAATGTATTATTAGAGCTGAGCAGATCACTTCACACAACCCTGGTCCACGTCAATGATCTCTGGCTGTTGACAAGAGCTGGTCAAATTTCTTGAGCTTTCAGTTTCCGACGTTTGATTTGACGGCCTGCCGTGACATCATCTGATCGGCGTGCGGCGACAGTTGATGTCTCGCTAATCATGGGCTGAGCTTGGGATCTTGGAGCGTAAGGAAATTCGTGAAGCTCCGGTCCACAGCCAGAGAACACTGACCTGGACCAGGGTCGTGCGAAGTGACCCACTCATCTCTATATATCACCTATCAACAGGATAGGTGATAAATTTATGATCTGATCATTACTGGTCCCAGTATTCATCACGAAAACAGGGGTCCAGTGTTTCCCCGTTTGAACGATGTAGCGGTCTCATATGTGCAGCAGTACACTGGAAGAAATAGAACTTCAATATTTCCATAAGTTCCATAGACAATTAATGGAGTTGGAATGAGAAAATACTTGGCCACTGTGGAAACGCAGGACATCCAATCTCATGACTAGGAGTCACAGAAAAAACACAGTTTTTTACTATTTCAATCAGTCCTATAGACAATGAATGGAGCAATAACAGAGACAAAGGACACCTGACTGATTGGTGAAGATCCCAGTGGTGGTAGCTCTACAGATCATGCATTTTTTACCCATTCTCTCACTAAAAGCTTCCTTTATATGGACATTAACATAGAATTGATTTAATGAAAATAGATGGAAAACGAACCTTTTTGCCTTCCGCCTCATATAATATAATCAACTGATTTCCCTCAAAGGCAAAGATGTAGACCTGAGAAAGACAAAGAAAAACTACTGAGCATACTACAGAGGTCTGTATGACGGGTACAGTCTTTAAAAGTTGTTACTTCACTTTTGTCATAGGATCTTTCTGTTGATCAGATATACTGTAAACTGCCATGGAAAAAAAACTATGCAATCTCCACTTTATAAGACACAGATATATCACGATAAAGAATGGCAGACTGATCACAATATGCCTTGTAAGCCATAAAATAGAATTTTAAAGTTTTTCTTAATATGCAAACCCGACAAAACGAGAAATATAAAAAATTATCCATTCTCACCCTTTGACATTTATATAACGTATAAAGTACCAATATGAAGATCAGAAGATGCTGCCTATGCAGGATACACATGGAAATGTGAATTACTTCATTGTTCTTAATATGAATTCAGTGTCGGATTGAGGAAGCAAGAGTCTACCAGTAAGATTGACTCTTACTGATGGCCCACTGTTAAGCTACATGCAAATATTACTTTACCCTCATTCACAAATGTACCTATGAATCTGTATAATAATAACCTTGGTAGTTTGTTGAATGAATGATGAGATGCTGATTTCGATTGTACATAGTTAGTGTTGAGCATTCCGATACCGCAAGTATCGGGAATCGGCCGATACTTGCGGGTATCGGAATTCCGATACCGAGATCCGATACTTTTGTGGTATCGGGTATCGGTATCGAAACAACATTAATGTAAAAATGTGTAAAAGAGAGAATTAAAATAAAAAATATTGCTATACTCACCTCTCCGACGCAGCCTGCACCTTACCGAGGGAAGCGGCAGCGTTCTTTGTTTAAAATTCGCGCTTTTCTTTCCTTTACGTGAAGTCCCGGCTTGTGATTGGTTGCGTCGCAGTCACATGGGCGACGCAACCAATCACAGCAAGCCGTGACGTAATTTCAGGTCCTTAAGGATTTTAAAATTACGTCCCGGCTTTGTGATTGGTTGCGTCGCAGTCACATGGGCGACGCAACCAATCACAGCAAGCCGTGACGTAATTTCAGGCCCTTAAGGATTTTAAAATTACGTCCCGGCTTTGTGATTGGTTGCGTCGCCCATGTGACTGCGACGCAACCAATCACAAAGCCGGGACGTAATTTTAAAATCCTTAAGGGCCTGAAATTACGTCACGGCTTGCTGTGATTGGTTGCGTCGCCCATGTGACTGCGACGCAACCAATCACAAAGCCGGGACGTAATTTTAAAATCCTTAAGGACCTGAAATTACGTCACGGCTTGCTGTGATTGGTTGCGTCGCCCATGTGACTGCGACGCAACCAATCACAAAGCCGGGACTTCACGTAAGGAAAGAAAAGCGCGAATTTTAAGCAAACAACGCTGCCGGTTCCCTCGGAGAGGTGAGCATAGCAATATTTTTTATTTTAATTCTTTCTTTTACACATTAATATGGTTCCCAGGGCCTGAAGGAGAGTTTCCTCTCCTTCAGACCCTGGGAACCATCAGGAATACCGTCCGATACTTGAGTCCCATTGACTTGTATTGGTATCGGGTATCGGTATCGGATTGGATCCGATACTTTGCCGGTATCGGCCGATACTTTCCGATACCGATACTTTCAAGTATCGGACGGTATCGCTCAACACTATACATAGTAAATCAAATGTGTTGGCCAACTACTGCACATATTGGGAGTAAGTGACTTAATTTTTCCTTGGTGCCCACTGGAGGATTCCACTCTTCTCCTATGTGCCAGTCCAAGCCTGTATGGCTTTATAATACTCTTATTTGAATAAAGTATACATAGTGATAATATCATCTTACAATGTGTTTCTAACATGGATAACATATTGTATATAGTCTATACTGTATGTTATACTGTATAAGAACTTAAAAGATATGGATGCCTTTAGGGAAAAAAAAAATATTTACTTAAATGCATGTAATTTGGGCGAAAATAATAACAATTAGGTTTCGATAAAAATGTAGCATCATTTGGCTTATAAAACCTTATTTCCCTATTAATAATTAATACACTGAAGAATGCCCTAGATGAAGCAGCACCTTTTACACGCAGAAAGACCCGACACAGACAACGGCAGCCCTGGCACACTATGCAAACACGCTTTCTTCAGCGTTGCTCAAGGTGTGCAGAGCGGCAGTGGAGAAAATCTCTCTTAGCAGAAGACTTCATCCACTATAAGTTCATGCTCAAAACCTATAACTCTGCCCTTTATCTGGCCAAACAATCCTACTTCACCACCCTCATCACCTCACTATCCAACAGCCCAAAACGACTTTTTGAAACCTTAAACTCCCTCCTGAAACCTAAAGTACAGGCCCTCATCACCAATCTCAGTGGTGAGGATCTAGCAACTTATTTCCTAGAAAAAATCAACCATATCCATCAGGATATCTCAGCCCAATCTCCTCACTGCCTGGATCCCTTTCCCTGCCGCACCTCAAGCTCACTAGACATCTTTGAGCCTGTTTCAGAAGAAGTTTCCAAGCTCCTCGCTTCTACTTGGCCTACAACTTGCAACAACAGTGACCCCATTCCTTCACATCTCCTGCAGTCTCTCTCACCAGTGGTCCCCGCTCACCTGACTAAAATATTTAACCTCTCTCTTTCTTCAGGTATCTTTCCCTCCTCATTTAAACATGTCATCATAACCCCTTTACTTAAAAAAACATCACTGGACCAGAACTGCACTGCTAACTACAGACCTGTCTCTAACCTTTCCTTCATCTCTAAACTCCTGGAACGCTTGGTCCACTCCCATCTAATCCGCTATCTCTCGGATAACTCTCTTCTCGACCCCTTACAATCTGGTTTCCGCTCTTTATACTCCACTGAAACTGCCCTCACTAAAGTCTCTAATGATCTAATAAGAGCTAAATCCAAAGGTCATTGCTCTCTGCTGATTCTCCTGGATCTCTCTGCCGCATTTGACACTGTAGATCACCAGCTCCTCCTCACTATGCTCCGCTCCATAGGCCTCAAAGACACAGCCCTCTCCTGGTTCTCCACCTACCTCTCTGACCGCTCCTTCACTGTATCTTTTGCCGGCTCCTCTTCCTCTCCTCGTCCCCTTACTATCGGGGTTCCGCAGGGCTCAGTCCTAGGCCCCCTCCTTTTCTCTCTATACACTGCCCCTATTGGACAAACAATCAGCAGATTTGGGTTCCAGTACCATCTCTATGCTGACGACACCCAATTATACACTTCTTCCTCTGACATCACCCCTACCCTAATTCAAAAGACCAAGGATTGTCTGTCTGTTGTCTCTAACATCATGTCCTTCCTCTATCTGAAACTAAATCTCTCCAAAATTGAACTACTTGTGTTTCTCCCTTCTACTAACCTCACTCTTCCCAACATCTAAATTACCCTGGAGGGTTCAACCATAACTCCCAAGCAGCATGCCCGCTGTCTTGGGGTCATATACGACACCGAACTTTCCTTTACTCCCTATATCCGATCACTCACTCGCTCCTGTCACCTGCATCTTAAAAACATCTCCAGAATCCGACCTTCTCTCACCTTTGAAACTGCTAAGACTCTTACTGTCGCTCTTATTCATTCTCGTCTGGACTACGGCAACTCTCTTCTGATCGGTCTCCCTCTTACTAAACTTTCTCCTCTCCAATCCATCTTGAATGCTGCAGAGTCATATTTCTGTCCAGCCGTTTCACCAATGCCTCCATCTTGTGCCAGTCATTACACTGGCTACTCATTCGCTACAGGGTCCAATATAAACTCATCTCTCTCACCCACAAAGCTCTCCACAGTTCTGCACCGCCTTATATCTCCTCTCTCATCTCTGTCTATCGCCCTACACGTGCCCTCCATTCTACAAATGACCTAAGACTAACATCCCCCGTAATCCGAACCTCGCACCTCCGTCTCCAAGACTTCTCTCGTGCTGCGCCAGCTCTCTGGAATACACTTCCCCAGACGATCAGACTGATACCTAGCCCCAACCTATTCAAGCGCGCTTTAAAAACCCTTCTCTTCAAACAAGCCTACACATCAACTACTCAGTAAACTAACTTTGCCCTGTTCCCTCCTTCCAAATATTACTCTGAATCTGCACCCTACTATTCATCTGTCTCCACACCCTCCATGCACACGATAACTGCTCTTGATACTTGACTATTGCACTTAAACACACGGGCTGATGACCGGATCATGCAGCTTTGTATGAAAATTCCTATTTATTATAATTGCCAGACCTGAAATAACAAGCACTTTTCACCTATTGTGTCCCCCCATTTCCTTGTAGATTGTAAGCTTGCGAGCAGGGACCTCACTCCTAATGTCACTGTTTAAATTGTCTTAACTTGTACTGAATTTATTGTCTGTACATGTCCCCGCTTAATTGTAAAGTGCTGCGGAATATGTTGGCGCTATATAAATAAAAAATTATTATTAATTATTATAAAATTATTATTTCCCTACTCATTGTTGACTCACAGAATAAATTAACTAAAAATTAATCAACAAGTTCATTCTGACAGGAGACTTTGTAGCTTTTATATCAGTCTCTTACTGAGCTAGTAAGTGCTGATTAACGACCACAAAACCACATCAATAGAAAGCTGAAAATTCAAGTGATCATAAATCATCTGTGAATAGCTCGGAAAAAGACATAAGAAAGTTACAAACAATCCCATTGGAATAATCTCACTGATGGAATCTCAGTTAACTAATTTGGCAGCAAAGCTGCAAAGACCGAGTGCAGGGCATCAATAAATTTGATAGTTTGAAAAGTTAATATTTATTGAACATGGTCAAAAAATATTTTAAAACTAGGAATAGTAAGACACAGGATATTTTAAGGCTGGACAGCCTGACAGTGAATACTCAACATGATTCATGTGCACAACCGATAAAGAATACTGAAAACTATATATATATATATATATATATATATATATATATATATATATATATATATATATATATATATATAGACGTACACCACTTGACGAAGCAAGGTGGGAAACGCGCGTTGTGTGTGGTTCTTTCATTGTCTGGTTTTCTCCATTTTCTGTGCTATTTGGCATATTTATTTATATAAATTTGGCAGCAAAAAACAGTCAGTGCAAAACAAAGTTTACAGAAGACAAATGATGCAAAATTTTAAATGTAGCCTAATTTTAGACCAAAATACATGCATTTAATAAAAATAACAAAATCCCCAAAAAGGAAAAGGACATCCAATAATTCAGTAGTGTATTGAGTTACAATTATATTAAGTTCAAAACATTATCACTATTTTTTTCACTGGTATATTTCTGGCACAAATGTCTAGAAATTACCAATTCTGACTGTTTCACCTTGATCTGTGTATGCAAGTTCCTGAAAGTACAGGGTATAGTGGTTTGACCTGATGCCCTAATGTTGTGGGTAACATTTCTCTTTCAGCCACAACCAAACCTGACGAGTTCAGTAGTTCCTGGATGCTTCATTCACATATTCAGATCATGAAATACAGATGGTAGAGATTTACAAAAGTAAAAGAGCAAGGCTGGCACTTTTTATAACCAGGAAACAATGATTACATTATATTGACATATAGAAAAAAGTCCTAACCTCATCCTATTTTTACCAACAACCACTATTTGGTTAAACTACATGTTGCAGTTAGATATCATTATAATTTTAGATGCTTGTATAGCTGAAGGTTTTAGGTAAACAAAAAAGTATACAGATAACGTGGAAGAAATAACAACAGCATCCACATTTTTCCAACTTAATCAGTTTCATTTGAAAAACTAGTGCCCTATTCTGAAAAATTATGGCTGTAAACTGCTTGTTCTCTATCGGTTTTACAGTGGTATGTAAAAGTTTTTGTGAACAGTTAAGCAAGTTGAAAATGAAATAATCTCTAAAAGTCCTAAAGTTAAATATGACACATGTCCTTTGTATTTTAGGCAAAAAAATATATCGACATTTTTTAGAGTTTAACCCCTTTCTGTCATTGGACGTACTATTCCGTCCATGTGGGGTGGGCCCTACTTCCCAAGGATGGAATAGTACGTCCAGCGCGATCAGCCGCGCTCACGGGGGGAGCGCGGCCGATCGCGGCCATGTGTCAGCTGACTATCGCAGCTGACATCCGGCACTATGTGCCAGGAGCGGTCACGGACCGCTCCCGGCACATTAACCCCCGGAACACTGCAATCAAACATGATCACAGTGTTCCGGCGATACAGGGAAGCATCGCGCAGGGAGGGAGCTCCCTGCGGGCTTCCCTGAGACGATCTGTACCAGGCGATGTGCTCACCTTGTACCGAGCTTCTCCTCCCTGCAGGCCCCGGATCCAAAATGGCCGCGGGGCTACTTCCGGGTCCTGCAGGGAGGTGGCTTACCAGCGCCTGCTCAGAGCAAGCGCTGGTAAGCATCCCTGCTGTGCCTGTGTGATCGCTGATCTGACACTGTGCACAGCAAAGTGTCAGATCAGCGATCTGACAATAAAATGTGATGTAAAATTTTTTTTACATGTGTGAAAAAAAAAATCCTAAATACATAATAAAAAATATATTGTTCCAATAAATACATTCCTTTATCTAAATAAAAAAAAACAATAAAAGTACACATATTTAGTATCGCCACGTCCGAAACGACCCGTCCTATAAAACTGTCCCACTAGTTAACCCCTTCAGTGAACACCATAAAAAAAACCCAAAAAACAAGGCAAAAAAACAACGCTTTATTATCATACCGCCGAGCAAAAAGTGGAATAACACGCGATCAAAAAGACGGATATAAATAACCATGGTACCGCTGAAAACGTCATCTTGTCCCGCAAAAAACGAGCCACCATATAGCATCATCAGCAAAAAAATAAAAAAGTTATAGTCCTCAGAATAAAGTGATGCAAAAATAATTATTTTTTCTATAAAATAGTTTTTATCATATAAAAGCGCCAAAACATAAAAAAATTATATAAATGAGATATCGCTGTAATCGTACTGACCCGAAGAATAAAACTGCTTTATCCATTTTACCAAATGCGGAACGGTATAAACCCCCCCCCCCCCAAAAGAAATTCATGAATAGCTGGGTTTTGGTCATTCTGCCTCACAAAAATCGGAATAAAAAGCGATCAAATGTCACGTGCCCGAAAATGTTACCAATAAAAACATCAACTCGTCCCACAAAAAACAAGACCTCACATGACTCTGTGGACCAAAATATGGAAAAATTATAGCTCTCAAAATGTGGTAACGCAAAAAACATTTTTTGCAATAAAATGCGTCTTTTAGTGTGTGACGGCTGCCAGTCATAAAAATCCAATAAAAAACCCACTATAAATAGTAAATCAAACCCCCTTTCATCACCCCCTTAGTTAGGGAAAAATTAAAAAATTAAAAAAATGTATTTATTTCCATTTTCCCATTAGGGTTAGGGCTAGGGTTAAGGTTAGGGCTATTGTTAGGATTAGGGTTAGGGCTAGGGTTAGGGTTAGGGCTTGGGTTAGGGCTAGGGTTAGGGTTGGGGCTAGTGTTAGGGCTAGGGTTAGGGCTAGGGTTAGGGCTTGGCTTAGGGCTAGGGTTAGGTTTGGGGCTAGTGTTAGGGCTACAGTTAGGGTTGGGGCTAAAGTTAGGGTTATGGTTGGGGCTAAAGTTAGGGTTAGGGTTGGGGCTAAAGTTAGGCTTAGGGTTTGGATTACATTTATGGTTGGGAATAGGGTTGGGATTAGGGTTAGGGGTGTGTCAGGGTTAGGGGTGTGGTTGGGTTACTGTTGAGATTAGGGTTAGGGGTGTGTTTGGATTAGGGTTTCAGTTATAATTGGGGGGTTTCCACTGTTTAGGCACACCAGGGGCTCTCCAAATGCGACATGGCATCCGATCTCAATTCCAGCCAATTCTGCGTTGAAAAAGTAAAACAGTGCTCCTTCCCTTCCGAGCTCTCCAGTGCGCCCAAACAGGGATTTACCCCAACATATGGGGTATCAGCGTACTCAGGACAAATTGTACAACAACTTTTAGGGTCCATTTTCTCCTGTTACCCTTGGTAAAATAAAACAAATTGGAGCTGAAGTAAATTGTTTGTGAAAAAAAGTTCAATGTTCATTTTTATTTAAACATTCCAAAAATTCATGTGAAACACCTGAAGGGTTAATAAACTTCTTGAATGTGGTTTTGAGCACCTTGAGGGGTGCAGTTTTTAGAATGGTGTCACACTTGGTTATTTTCTATCATATAGACCCCTAAAAATGACTTCAAATGAGATGTGGTCCCTAAAAAAAATGGTGTTGTAAAAATGAGAAATTGCTGGTCAAATTTTAACCCTTATAACTCCCTAACAAAAAAAAGTTTTGGTTCAAAAATGGTGCTGATATAAAGTAGACATGTGGGAAATGTTACTTATTAAGTATTTTGTGTGACATATCTCTGTGATTTAATTTAATAAAAATTCAAAGTTGTAAAATTGCGAAATTTTCAAAATTTTCGCCAAATTTCCATTTTATTTCACAAATAAACGCAGGTAATATCAAAGAAATTTTACCACTATCATGAAGTACAATATATCACGAGAAAACATTGTCAGAATCACCAGGATACGTTGAAGCATTCCAGAGTTATAACCTCATAAAGGGACAGTGGTCAGAATTGTAAAAATTGGCCTGGTCATTAACGTGCAAACCACCTTTGGGGGTAAAGGGGTTAAAAAGGAAAATGGCCAATGCTAATCCTCAAAATAGCAGTGCATGTAATACAACCCAGGAATCGCACAGAACTGGAGTAATTTTCCAAGGAAGAATGGATGAAAATCTCTCAATCAAGAATTGAAAGACTCTTGTCTGACTACAAAAAGTGTTTACAAGTTGTGATACTTGCAAAAGGGGGTGCTACTAGGTACTAACCATGCAGGGTACCCAAACTTTTGCATTGGCCCATTTACCCTTTTTGGTGGCGGTGCCAAACTAATTTGCTCTCCAGCTATGGTTCCAGCCTGATATTCAAAGTATTTTTTCTCTGAAATGGCAGAGAATTTCAAAGAATAATTAACCTGGCTGCAATCGCGCTACCAAACTGCGATTCATGTTGCTTGTGGCTTGGGCAGCATCAATCAGATGACAGGTTTCATTTAACTTTCAAAACAAATAACAATAGTGGAATTAGACATTTCCTTACTCTACCAATCTGCTCTTGTTGCGGGGCTCCTCCTATAACGTCATTGCTGTTTGTTGACCTAAAATGACCTGTTCCAACGGAGTAACCTGTAAATCAAAATGTTCATTTTTTTTAAATTTGGTCAATGTTAAAAAAAACATATTTGATGGAAAATGTTCATCTAATTTAATCAAAACTGTGTTGGCAAAGTTGTAACAATTCCCCTGATGTAGTAACTAGAGGGTTGTCTGTGGGTAGGGAATAGGACAATTTTTCCATTTAGTAAATGTTAAGGTCATAGTAGAATATGGTCATATTTCTGACCATTTGTATTTCATAAAACCCCACCTACGTCACAGCAGACGACTCAAATGAACCACAAATGAGAGAGATGAGCAAATATGTTCGAAAAACGATCGCCAAACATAAATTGGGCACGAATATGGCACATTCAGATTCGTGATCGGACACACGAGCAAATTTTCATAAAATCGTAAATCGTAAAAAATCAGTAAAAGTGCAGTAAAATATTTGCTTTGCCATTAAAGTATTTTCAGAACTTTGCCTATGATAATGGTGGTGTATGATTAGCATATGGCACATATTTGATGAGGGGAGATGAGGGGAGGGGAGGGGATGGGGAGAGCTCAGAGGAGCCGCATGCTTGCAAGTTTTTTTTTCTAACTTTATGTGTGCAGGTTGCGGTTAGCCAATCAGGTTGCAGGAAACATCCACAATGTCCAGACACAACGGCTTGTGCCATTGGCTGCTGAAATCACATGTCCCTCTCTATATAAAGAGTGGACATCTTGTTTTAGCACCATTTTGTCAGTATAACAGAGCAGAGAGATGATACTATTTCTACTCTAGTGAAATTGATGCCACTATGTTGATGTCTGCCATTAATTTTTGGAAATGTGTACACTCCTGGTTGGGTCTCTATCTGCTGAGTTAGCTGTAGTGAAAGAGAGATCATTCTCCAATATACTATTTCTACTGTGGTGAAATTGATGCCACTTCAGTGGTGTCTGCCAATTATTTTGGTAAATGTGTAGACTCCTGGTTGGGTCTCCTTCATGCGTGTTGCCTGTAGCAGTAGACCTCCGAGACTGTCAGGCCTCCACTTTCTTGGATTCAACTACCCGTGTTACTATCCATAAATCTTTCTTACTATGGTAGTCTACAAAACTGATATTTGTGCCACCTGAGTGTGGCTGAGCATCAAAGCAGGTTAAGCTGTTACATGTGGTATCAGGGCTCCCAGCACAGCAGGCCGGCACCAATTCCTCACCCACCTCGTCTTAGGCCGGGGTCACACCTGCAAATTCAATGCGAGAAACTCACGTGAGTCTCTCGCATCAAGTCCCGGCACAGCCACCGGCACTCGGGACCGGAGCATGTGGCTGCATAGAATACATGGAGCCGCAAACTCCAGTCCCGTGTGCCGGCGGCAGTGCTGGGACTTGATGCAAGAGACTCGCACGAGTTTCTCGCATTGAACTCGCAAGTGTGACCCCAGCCTTACTGTGATGTTCAATTGCTACCGTGCCATTCTAAAATGTATACTGTGGGTCAATTGAGGCCACTTTCCTGGTGTCTGCCCCTAACTTGAAGTGTTTTGGCAGCTTTTGGGCCCGTTTGAATTGACTCCAATGGCATTCGCATATATGAATATTCGACAAATAATTCAGCGGATATTGCAAAATTGGCGATCGTAAAGCCGAACCAAATATTGAAATATTTACTCATCTCTATTAGTGACCCTACACTTATACACATAGATGGAGCATCAGGACACTGCGATTAATGAATACATGAACTCCAATATACAGTAGCTGTAAACTTTAAAAATGTAAGATACTTAGCGATTTTTGTACAAAGAGAACAAAAGCCATCCAAGCACATCAAAGTGTACCTAAATACGGATGGACCCTAACAATTATATCCCCTACCTCTCCATGTGCCAAACCAGGCCTAAACTGAATGGGAATAGAGTGTATCTAATTAAAGGGAATATTTCACCATATTTTTGCTACCTCATCTGAGAGCAGCATAATGTGGAGAAAGAGACCCTGATTCCAACTATGTGTCACTTAGTTTACTTGGTGCAATAGTTGTGACACAATCAGTTTTTTTTTAGATGTAGTATAGCTGACAAGGCTAACCGGCCCACACCGCAGCTTTCTCTGTACATTGTCTATTGACAGTGAGCTGCTTATCAGTACTGGGGGTGTGATCGGACTATGGCTCACATGCCATGTAGTCCAGGCAGTGATAATCTACTTCACTGTAGGGAAACAACAGCACATAGCCAATAGGTGACACAGCACTGAAATCTGTGTCTCAGGCACTACAGTATGTTGTCTTCAAATTACATAGTGAAAACCGGCTGACAGATTCCCTTTAAAGCATCAAGACCTATCAATCTAAACAATAGAGCAGAAAAGACTCCAGCCTCCAGGGTCTGGTTCCCTCTTCTTATAAATGTTGCATTTTGCCAACCAGGTTTGTTTGTTGGATCACATGAACCATAAAAAGGGGCACAATTGTGAAATTTGCCCTATCATGAATTTAGCACTGTGCTTTTACAATAAAGGTTTGCTTTTGTTTTGGGCCTCCATAGAGGTGCTATAGATGTTTGTTTTTCCTATAATGAAGGGGATAATGTACACAAGTTGATAAAAAAAAGGGTCCAAACTGAATACTAGAAACAGCTGACAAATGAAAAAACATATATGTAGAAACCACTTCCTTTGTCTTCTAAGCAAAAAAAGCATGGAAACATATGCAAAACCCTTTTTGGGTGAGGTTCTGTAGACCTTCCTGTCTTGTGCATGAAAGGTAAATAGAGGAAAAACACATTATTATAACGCCTTGATCTTTATTAGTGATTTTACTGTATCATAATATCTAGGGACTGGCAAAACGGCCAAGATTTATGGAACGATTGGAAAACCATGAAATAAATCTCTGTGTGCAATATCTACCATCAGGAATGTGGATCTTTAAAGTTGAACATGAATTAATGCACAGAACAGCTGCAATAATTGCTCTGAGCAAAAGCCAAAAGGCCTTAGGGTTACTTTGTATGTGAACTTACATTGTAGATATTCAAACAAGTATCTCCCCTTCTATGTGGTATATAAGAAAAATGGAATCTGAATAGTGAAAAAGTTTTCTAGAAGACTAACGTAGACGAAAATAACAGACATGAGTGGCTAATCATACCCATTGCAATTCTATAATCGCTCTTTGGCTACACGAGAGTGATTATTATGCTATCATATAAAAATAATATTGGACCATGTACTGAATCTAATAGAACAAACAGAAGCAAATAAACCTCAGTTTGCGGATGTCAGTGCACAAACAGAAGGCACTCGGAATTGGCCAAGATATAGCATGCATATTACATTATTGTTGACACCGCCAGACAGTCTTGGCTCAGTTGGAAGCACTGAGAAGGTTGGCATAAATGTGCTACACTATGAGGAACATTCCGAAGGTGAGTCAAGGGAGAGAACAAGAAATGTTGACATGTAAGGAAGCTTCCAAAGAAAAGAAAAGAGAAGGCTGACAACACTCACTAAATTTGGACGCTCGTTCAAATTCCAAGGAACCCACTTGGAGAATCAGCAACATAGAAGAAGTAGAAAAAAAACAGCCTCCAATCCCATGTGATGAATTCCAAAAAACAAGGTTTTATTCCGTCATCATAACACAACGTTTCAACCTATAGTAGGTCTTCGTCAAGTTTTGTTTCTACTTCTATATAAGGAAGCTTGTCACTGGGTGCACCGAGAGGGCAGAATAAACAGATGTCCATCATACATTAAATTGCGCGGGAGTTCTTATTGGAACAATAAAAAACGCTGTAAAATGTAACACTATTTGTTCAAATATAGTGATGTGTTGACGGTAGATAGAAAATCCAACTCACTCACATCAGGTCCACAGATCATACGGTCTGTGTGCAGCAATGAGAAAAAATGAGAAACTATCAGCTTACATGATCCAAAGAAATTAAAGTTAGCTTTTATTCAATAATCCATGGACAACAGGCAAGACATAGTTCCAATAATGCAACGCGTTTCAGATCATTATGATCCTTCTTCATGGCATAAATATGCAAAACGTTTTGGATCACTTATGATCCCTTTTCATAACAATTAAATTTTTATGCTATGAAGAAGGATCATAAGTGATCCAAAACGCGTTGCATTATTATACTTGTGTCTTGCCTTGGATTATTTCATAAAAGTCCATTTTAATTTTACTGGATTGTGGAAGCTGGAACTTTGTCATATTTTCTCATGATGGGTGGAAGGATCATACACGCTGCCACATTACATCTCCATTGTGGACGGGTCAAATTAGGGTTGCCATAGGGGTGAGTGAACCCTCAGCTGTACTTCTGGATATATCCGATATCATACAGCTTGTATATATAAATGGCAAAGCACAGAGGATGTATGAGCAAAAGAAATGGATGCTGTGCCAGTGTTCACTGGGCCTAAAAACTAACCAGGCTTTAAAATACCAGTAAGGCGATCAACCTAACATAGAAATAAGGAATCACATACCGGTATTTACGTAGCTACATAAATACAATAAGTGCCAAGAAACAGATAAAATAACTCATTTGTGGAGCAGAGGTATGAAAAAACTTGTAGTCAAAGATCTCTGAACTTTCTATTCTAAATGCAAAAAGTAATTTCCTTAATGAAATTATGTTGGTTTGGTTTTTCTGGGGAAGTGACCCGTAATGAAATAGGTTGATGATCTGTGGGACATACAAGAAAATTTCCTGTTTCGAAACAATATAAAATTTCCATGTTTTTGCCTTTTACCCTTTCACTGACTTAATTATGGAACCGATTCTTCTGAAGAACATGAGCAAATCCCTTATCGTAATCTTACTAGGACACATTTTTTAACTATTTCAATTTGTCACAAAACTATATCTGAAGTTGTCCAGGACGTAACAGAGAATCCATTCACATGTGTAAGCCCTAAATATAAGTATATTCATTAGTATGTTTTTACCTAAGTAGCTCCCATACTTGACAGTGTTATTAATATTGTTATAATAGTAGATCTTGTTGATTGTTGTGTTGTAAACCAAGATTGCTCCGGTCCAGTAGTACGATCCCGGTGCCCCCATGATGATTAAATCCTGCAAAGAAGCAATAAATACATGATTTCATTTCCATTGTGGAAGCTTAGAGTGTAAATAGATTTTTTTTTCATTTCCAGTAGGATGCCTATGATCTTTCTAGAAATTTATGGATTTCCATGAATGAACCATGAAAGAGAGCTATGTAATTGAACGAGACCTCAAAAACACAATGTGTTAAAAAGCTCGCCAGAGATGAAGTGACAAGGCTTTTCTAATGCCAGTGCAAGTTCATTCTGGCAATCAATTGTGGTCATGGTCATAACAAATAATACCTTATTTATCAGGTGTCAATGCCATATCCTAGTTATATATTGGTAAGTCAATGCCATATCCTAGTTATATATTGGTAATGTCGCTAAAGAGAAAGCCATTTACACTTCTGTATGACTCTTAGAGCTAAAACAATACAAACTAAACTAGAGAAAATACGTCTTTTGAAAGCAAATAATATTTAAAGGGTACAAGTCCAGCTTACATCTAAATATACACTAGAGATCCCAGCTTGACATGAGCCATGTTGTTCACCAAACTTCTTAAAATGATCTACAAAAGAAAAAAAATAATGCTGACCTATTTGTTTAAGTCTTGATTAGTTACACACAGCAAAAATGAGCAAATGCATATATACATATGAAGTCTAACCAAAGAAATGGCAGGTGTGAGCAAAAGGAAAATGTCCAAAAATATAACTTAAATTACCAACTACCTGACAATCCAGATTTCTGACATAGCCTCAATCAATCCAACAAGATAGATCTGTTTCTCTCCAATTTGAAGGGGTTGTCCACTACTTAGACAATTACTCCTCAATCTCTATGTTTCCCCTGGGTAAAATAATAACATCTATACTCACCTCCAGTGCCAGTGTTGTTCCAGAAGTGTTGGCTCTGGCTCTCGGGGCTTGCGTGACATTATTTCACGCGATCCCTGCGACAAATTAGCTCTGGCTTCTCCCTCCTCTCATATGGACGTAATTGACATCTGAGAGAGCAGCCACAACTTTCACTTCCTCCAGATGTCCGATTTATCTGAAGGCGAGGAGAGTGAAGCCAGTACTGATTGCCTGTCAGATCAAGTGACATAACAATGTCATGCAAGCCCCGGGAGAGCCAGTGCTGACACTACCGACACCAGGGGAGAATATAAGGTGTTGTTGTTTTGTAACGGGGACCATAGTGATTGAGAAGTGTTTTTTTTGAGTAGTGAACAACCCCTTTAAAATACCCGTCATAATATTTTTTTCTTTTACATACACCTTTATGTATTCAATCATAGGAATTTTTCCCAACAGATATTTTTAATCTTTTGGCTTCTAGGTGATAAGCAACTACAGAGGTATTTAGCCACTTGTTTCCTCTGCTGAAATAACTTAAGCAACGACAGCAACAATACTTTAGCATTTCGAGCACTTTACAAGTTTGCTCAGTTCTGTCCAATTGTCCCCTGGGAAAGGGGGAAATTTGGATGATGAATAGGAAGCAAGAAATTAATTGGGCAAGAGAGGGAGAGGAGATACATGTACAAACGATAGTAGGATGACAAATGATTCCCTATGAAGATCATAACATTTTTCAAAATACCATCTTGGTGGTAAGGATTGCACTGATCCACCAAGTTGACCTCCATTCATCCAAATTCAGGACTCTACATTTTTTAATAGAAAATAACCCTTTTTGGATTTAACTTTACAGATAATCATTTACAATTAGGTTGTATTTCCTGTTAGTTCACAAAAACTTACAGTATTTGAGATAATGCATAAATTGCAATCAATTATATATGTGAAAACCTGTAACTAGGTTTTCTGCATAAAACGAAATCCATCACCATCAAGTTGTCTTTAGTTGCACTCCAGCAAGTTTCTTATAAGCAAGCTTGGACTGGCAGGCAGGTGAATAGGAGAATCCTCCGGTGGACCCCTGTGCAGGAGTGGGTCACCACCCTCTTATATGAGCAGTACTTGGCACAAAATACTTGATTCAATATGTACAGACCGAGGCGGCATCTTATTCATTTAACAATCTATCAAGATTATTGTTATGTAAATCTGTGATTGAGGATAATGTCACATTTGCATGTAGTTAAAAAGGGGGGCCCTGGAATAGGTTACTGGTGTGCCCTTGGAACCCTAGTCTGACACTGTTTATAAGAACCCAGTTGCCCCCATATCAAAGAAAATATCTTTTCACATTCCTCCCGATTAGCATACAATGCGGTCCAGTCCGATTGGTGTCGCTGGTTTGTACTCGGCTCCTCTCTGTCTCCGCAATCCCTGAACCTCCTGCCTTGATTAACGTGGTTGACGTCTCTTACATGATCCAAAGAGTCTGTTCAAATCTCATGCCTGCAAGGTAGAGAACAGGAGCTGCACAGCCATGACCGCCTATGGATGACATAGAGAACAGCAGCCACATCAATCAAGGCAAGAGGTCAGCTTTTGTGTGCGATTCCGATCAAAGACCAGTAACACCCATCAGATCTGAGCATGTCTTTTAGCATATGTCATAGCACGATTAAAACAAAGTAATTTTCTTGGATATGTGGGTGAGCTTGGCACTTATGAACAGGTTACTGGAGTGGTAGTAAAGACGACTTAAAGGTGGTGAATTTAATATGGAGAAAATTTTATTGACAGGTTCATTTGGGAGGCAAAATTATGCTGAGAAGATCGTATGGTCCCAGACAGGTAAAGGGGGATCTGCAGCTTATACCACTTGTTATCTAATAACCATGTGTCTCCTCGCTTGCATTTTGAGAGAATAACTATTAAAACATTTTTAAATAATAAAGTCATCTGTAGCATTTACCTTTATAACATGGACATATTTTTCTGCTTAAGTCAGTGCTTAAATTGGCAGGTATTGAGTAGCACACTCCGAGTGGCTGCTTGTGTTCACTAATAAAATTAACATTCTTCCATCTATGACCACAAACCTGAAAGAAAAAAAACTTTTAAGGTACTCTCAAAGGTAGGTAAAGGGGTTTAAGTTAGAAAATAAAGCTTCCCGTTTCTTGCAGAAGGAGTAGATAAAGTGTTCATATGCAACCCGTTGCGGGGCAGCAGCTGCGGGCAAGGCACTCGTCTCCTTTTACGCTCTAGTGCGCTACATGAAAGTATGGGTCCTGGCTGAGTGTGTGGACTTGTGCTATGTGGGCATCATGCCCGTGCAGGCCATCTGTAGCCAGTGGTTTGGGCTGGCAAGGACCATAGGTTTCACAGTTGAATATAGAGTCTTTGCTGAATAACTGATAACTTGGCAAAGGTTATATACAAGGGATAGCGGGAACAAAGTATTATGACCGTTATGACAAATGATAAAGTGATAAAGCATTTTCCCCTCATACCATATCCTTTCTCTGTAGTTCTACTCCAGGGCTTTGCAGACACACTGTTTTGTTATACCTCATGGCCTTAACATAGCTTGTCACCACAGTCCTGATTTGCAACTCCCTCTACTCGCTCAGCAGTTCTGCGTCCTATTTCTTTCACTACTGGCACCCTAGATCTACCACTCGGGACCCTCACTAGTCCCATGAACTGAGGGGTTTTTGATTCTGCGTCTTTTCCATGAATGCCTCCTCCGGAAGGCCACTATGCTTAGTCAGTCCCTTCTCCTTGAGGATCTTGCTATCCCTGTCCTTAAGTCTCCTCTGGATCACCCCAATGGCTGCACTGCTCACATTACACTCTAAACTCGAACTAATTATCTATAGGTTGCAGTCATTTGCCCTAACACTAAGCCCCTCCCACTAGGGGGCTAGTCCCAAACATTAACTCTATGTTATCCTAATGTCATTACCTAAACTACGGTCAACTATCTATCACTATACTACTTATCCTATGCACTATGCATCCAATGCTGTACATTACTAACATCACATAGGAACATATCACATGCCACATTTCCTCACAATTCACATGAAGCAATATATGCAAAGACGCATGACATTATTCCCATTCCAAAATACAAATGGCATGATTTGTGTCTTCAGGGGTATGACCACTACAGCACAGTCTGCCATCCTTACACATACAGTGGCTTGCAAAAGTATTCACCCCCTTGGTGCTTTTTTTTAGTAACACAGATAGTGTGGTGTAAACTACAGCTATAATTCCAATTTTTAATTTTTAATGTCCAACACGCTCTCTCTTATAGGATTGCTTCATATATTGACTGAAGCAGAATTTTATTAATTTGCATCTCTGACTTAGTGGGATAAGAACCAGAGCAACTCATTAAACCTCCCTTGCTGGGAGGCATTATATGCAGAACTGTGTCCTATACATCTATTATGAACTAGTGATCATCACCCACCACCACCATTAAATTCAAGAACTTTACTGCATAGAAATGCATCTCATCTTCTAAGTGGAGCAGGATTGTTTTTGTTACAAATCTCCAGGTCAGCTATGTAATTTTGACACCTAGATTCATATTGGTACCAAGGCTATACAAGTTTTCACTTTGGATAAGTCTCTAAAAGCTTTCCACATCTTGCCACTAGGATTTGGGATTTCTGCCCACTCTTCAAGGCAAAACTGCTCCAGCTCCTTCAAGTTAGATGGTTTCCTCTGGTGAACAGCAATATTCAAGTCTGACCACAGATTCTTAATTAGATTAAGGTCTGGACTTTAACTAAACCGCTCCAAAACATTTACACATTTCCCCTCAAACCACTCGAGTGTTGCTTTAGCAGTATGCTTTGGGCAATTGTCTTGTAGGAAGATGAACCTCCGTCCCAGGCTCAAATCACTGACAGAAACAAGTTTTGCTGAAGAATATTCCTGTATTTCACACCATCCATCTTCTCCAGGACTTGGACCATTTTCCCTGTCCCTACTGCCGAAAATCATCCCCACAGCTTGATTCTGCCACCACCATTGTTCACTGCGATGTTCGTGGAGTGATGAGCTGTGTTCTTTTAGCGCCAGACATAGCATTTACCTTGGTGGCCAAAAAAGTTAAATTTTAGTCTCATCTGATCATATCATCTTCCACCTTACATTTGGGGAGTCTCCCATGTGTCTTGTGGCAAACTTAAAATGAGCATTACAATTTTTGCTAGCAGCTAAAGGAAAAACTGCCCATTGTTCCATAAAAGCCACCTCGATGGCGTGTACGGCGTATTGTGGCTTTATGTACAGATACTTCAGTCTCTGCTTGGGAACTCTGCAGCTCCTTCAGGGTTAACTTTGGTCTCTGTGCAGCCTCTCTGATTAATTCCCTCCTTCCCCAGGCAGAGAGTTTTGGTGGACAGCCCTCTCTTGGCAAGTTTGTTGTGGTACCATGTTTTCAAAAATTTTGTCACTGACTTGTTTGGAGATCTCCTTGGTCTTCATGGTGTTGTTTGGTTAGTGGTGCCTCTCGCTTAATGGTGTTGCAGCCTCTGTGGTCTTTCAGAACAGGTAAAATGTATATACTGACTGACATGTGACACTTAGATTGCACACAGGTGAATTTCATTTCACTAAGCATGTGACTTACCATATTTTTCGGACTATAAGACGCACCTTAAATTTCCAGAAGGAAAATGGGGAAAAAAAATTAATGCTTCAGATGGGGGTCCGTCTTACAGTCCTGAATTTAGCTTACTGGGGGGGATGGGATTGGCAGTGCTGGTGGAGCGGAGTCACACGGGGTGTTTGGTAGTCTGGCGATGTTATGACCCAGACTGGTTTGCAGGCTCGGCTGTGCTCGGTGGTGTGGGGGTTCCAGCGACATTTTGTGAAAGGCCGGAGCCCCCGCAGCCCACATCCCAGTCTGGTGCTGCAGGTTTGGTGGTGCTCCATAGTGCGGGGGCAACGGTGATATTTTGTGAAGGCTCAGAGACCCCGCACTTTTATTGCCTTAATGCTGTGGCCTCTGTGAAATGACCGCCAGAGGCGGCGCAGGCGCAGATTGAGATCTCGGCAACGAGATCTCGTCCCAAGATCTTGGGAGTCGAGATCTCAGAGCCGAGATCTCAATCTGTGCATGTGCCGCCTCCAGCAGCCATTTTCCCAAAGGCCACAGCATTAAGGCAATAAAAGTGCGGGGCTGTGGGCTTTCACAAAATGTCGCCGGGGCTCCCCTGCACCACCAAGCACAGCCGAACCTGCCGCACCAGGTTAGGATGGGAGCAAGATCATCGGCCTGCAGCGTAGGACCACCAGAAGAATCACCTGACTCCTGCTGCCACCACGCTAACTGTAAGTACATTCTGACTATAAGACGCACCCTCATTTTCTCCACAAATTTTTTGGGAAAAAGTGCGTCTACTAGTCTGAAAAATACTGTATGAAGGTCATTGTTTGCACTAGAAATTTTAATGGGCTTCATCGCAAAACGGGTGAATATATATGCACATGCCAATTTTTAGTTATATGATCCCATAAGTGTAATTTATGCCTATATTTTTTCACTTCACAAACTTAGAATATTTAGTGCTGATGCATCACACACAATTTTTGTAATTTTTGGATTACAAAAACATTTAAACACAGGATGTATTGTAATAAGATAGTTAAAAATCTGGGGGGGTTGAATACTTTTGCAAGCCACTGTACATTGTAACATTGGTACTGAAATGTGCACTGTTAACAACACTGAGAGGAGAGTTTAGGGAGTGAATCTTGAGGACTCTATTGATCAGTCACCATCATTGTAGCTACGATTTAAAAGTCTTCACTTGGCAATCAGAAACCTCCCAGTATTTGACTTGCTTTCGCATTGTTGAGTTTGTGCTATAATTTTTACAAAATCAATGCAATGTGTAAATATATTGTTACAAGCAAAATTTGTAGTTGAGAAATGCATCCTCAAATATCACCAATACAATTAACACTTGTACTAACCAAGAGCTTTCCATCTTTAGTTGGTTGTCTTGAGAGGCTAACCCCCATCCATTGGTTATCCTGTTCTACTATACACGTCCTTCCACATTTTATACCATTTTGTTCACCTAAAAGAAAAATAAAGAGGAAAAATATGAATTAGAAATAAAGTGTCCATTGGTTTGTTACCTGGTTGGGTTTCACACAAGTATATGAGATATCTTGGGCAAATGTATTATCTTTCCACTATTATTCTTAATATCATCTTTAAAGTAAAGTCAAGCAAACAGTTGTTTTGCACATAATGCTGTCTCATCAGCAGTATTCTAGCTGTGTTATTTGTATCACCCTACATCAGTAACATTCATACATTTTGAACCCTACATTATGGGTCCAGCACATGTTGTCATGTGTAGACAGGCTAGTCTCTACCTTCTAGTGAATTACAGGATTATATAATCAACTATCAAATTTCTCCTTGGAGCACTCAGACTCCTTCCAACCAAGCTCAACATTTTGTATTCCTGAACTGCAGCCTCCCTGGAGGCCCTGAAGTACAAGGTGTTCAGTGCTCAGAGACACCGCCGAGGTAAGGAGGCTGAACCCCGACCAACACTGAACAAGAAGCAGAAGTAGAAACATCAAGACTGGGCCAAGAAATATCTGAAGACAGATTTATAAAATGCTTTATGGACTCATGAAGTGAGAGTGACTCTTGACAAACTAGATGGATGGGCCCTTGGCTGGATCAGTAACGGGCACAAGCCTACACTTCCACTCAGATGCCAGATACAAAAATCTTTATTCTCAAATAACTCTAAAATAGATAAGATAAAAAATGAAGACTAGTGTTGAGCGATACCGTCCGATACTTGAAAGTATCGGTATCGGAAAGTATCGGCCGATACCGGCAAAGTATCGGATCTAATCCGATACCGATACCCGATACCAATACAAGTCAATGGGACTCAAGTATCGGACGGTATTCCTGATGGTTCCCAGGGTCTGAAGGAGAGGAAACTCTCCTTCAGGCCCTGGGATCCATATTAATGTGTAAAATAAAGAATTAAAATAAAAAATATTGCTATACTCACCTCTCCGACGCAGCCTGGACCTCACCGAGGGAACCGGCAGCGTTGTTTGCTTAAAATCCGCGCATTTCCTGCCTCCCGCGACGTCACGGCTTCTGATTGGTCGCGTGCTGCCCATGTGGCCGCGACGCGACCAATCACAGTAAGCCGTGACGTAATTTTAAGGTCCTGGATGCCTAATTCTAGGCATTCAGGATTTTAAAATTACGTTCCGGCTTGTGATTGGTCGCGTCGCGGTCACATGGGCGACGCGACCAATCACAAGCCGTGACGTCACGGGAGGCAGGACACGCGTGCATTTTAAAATTACGTCACGGCTTGTGATTGGTTGCGTGCCGCCCATGTGGCCGCGACGCGACCAATCACAGCAAGCCGTGACGTAATTTCAGGTCCTGAATGCAGAAATAGGCATACTTGCGGTATCGGAATGCTCAACACTAATGAAGACACAATTACAAAGACTGCCTACCAGAGGCTGGTTTTTATTATCAAAGATTAGTTAGTAGGACCTTTTTAGGTTGAAGATCGATTCAAAATCCACTCCCAAACCTACTACCAGTTTTTAGAAGGCACTTTCTTCAAGCATTGGTACAAGAAAAAGTTTGCTTCTTTCAAGAAAATCATGATTTTTATGCAGGACAATACTCCATCGTGGCATCGACATCTTCACTGCTTGGCTGTCAGTAAAGGCCATAAAGATGAAAGAGTAATGGCATGGCCCCTTCCTCACCAGACCTGAACCCTACTGAGAACTGGTGGATCCATCTTAAGCGGGAGATTTACAGTGAAAGAAAACAGTCACCTCTCTGAACGATGTCTGGCGCTGTGGTTGGTGCTGCCCAAAAAGTTAATCGTCAACAGATTAAGAAACTGAAGACTGTATGAATGGACGGCTTATGGTCACTCTTGCAAAGAAGGGGGGGCTATATTTTCCATCGATATTTTTTTTTAGATGTTAGAAATATATTTTTGTGCTTTTCTAGTTGTTTGGTTATTATTCTCACTTTAACAGATGAACATAAACAATTGTGATGGGAAAATGCACATTTTTCATTTAGTTGCAAAATAATTTATTCCTAAGAAAGGACTGACTGATTATCAGTTAAGTCATTCTGCAGCTAACACTAGAGAGACAAAGCGTAATATTCTGCAGCCAGCAATAATGGAACACATAGGCTAACGATGCAATTTTTTTTAAATGAAACCCAATTGCAAAAAATGTTGGTATTTTGCTCCAAAAAATAAACAAACAGCGCTGGGGTCCTGGGTTCAAATCTCCCCAAGGACAACATCTTCAAGTAGTTAGTATGTTCTCTCCATGTTTGCATGGGTTTCCCCCAGGTACTACAGTTTCCTCCCACATTCCAAAGACATAAAGACATACTGATCGGGAATTTAGATTATGAGCCCCAATACAATTTAATTTTCTGGATTTTTTTTTAGATTCTGACTCTCACAGGTGATGTGTACCAACGATAAAAATTACAGACCTCTCCATTAATTGTAGGTGGGAAAACTTGCAAAATTGGCAGTGTATCAAATACTTATTTTCCCCACTGTACATATACACACAGTATATATGTTCCAAGAGGTGACAACCTGAAGCTATCTTTGTCTTTATGTAGGTAATTGCATTTTTAAAGAGTAGTTATTATTTTTATCTAATAAATCAATAATACACATGAAAATAAGAAACGTAATAAATCTTATCATATCAATCTGCTTCTTTCTGTGACAGAATTGATCTTTCATTCTCAAAATTCTCAACTCAAGGATAAAATCTGTACGCGGTGAAGACAGACTTTACCATCACCGAGATAGTTCACGGCAGCTGCTACTGATGAGATTCTATGTAAAAGGGAAAGAGAAGGAGGTAAGAGGAACTAGAGGCAGAGCTTGTCCCTCCTCTGGGCACTAGGATGGAGGACGTTGTTATAGTATTGGGGCCAGGATGGGGGACATTGTTAGAGGATGGGGGACATTATTAAAAAAGGGTCCAGAATAGAGAACTTTATTAAAGAAAAAACCCAGCATGAGGAATATTGTTAAGGAAAGGGGCCAGGGTGGTAAACATTATTACAGGATGGGAGTCAGGATGGGTGACTTAATTAATGAAAGGGGCCAGGATGGGAGACATTATTATAGGATAGGGGTCAGTACAAGGTATAAATATAAAATGAGGGGCAAGACATTGAGCATTATAACAGGATGGGGACAGGAAGGAAGACATTATTACAGGAGCTTGTACATCTGACCAACATGCTGGAAGAGGCCCAGGTTAAAATTTTGCACTGGGCCCATTATTACAGGATGGGGGGAGATATTGAGCATTATAACAGGATAACAGACATTATTACAGGATGAGGGACCGGATGGGTGACATTATTAACCCCTTACTGACCTCGGACGGGATAGTACGTCCGAGGTCAGCTCCCCTGCTTTGATGCAGGGCTCTGGCGGTGAGCCCGCATCAAAGCCGGGACATGTCAGCTGTTTTGAACAGCTGACATGTGCCCGCAATGGCGGCGGGTGAAATCGCGATTCACCCGCCGCTATTAACTAGTTAAATGCCGCTGTCAAACGCACACAGTGGCATTTAACTACCGCATCCGGCCGGGCGGCCGGATATGAGCGCATCGCCGACCCCCGTCACATGATCGGAGGTCGGCGATGCTTCTCCATTGTAACCATAGAGGTCCTTGAGACCTCTATGGTTATTGATCGCCGGTAGCTGTGAGCGCCACCCTGTGGTCGGCGCTCACAGCACACCTGATTTCTGTAGCAGAGGCGATCGTGCTGTGCCTGCTTCTAGCCTCCCATGAAGGCTATAGAAGCATGTTAAAAAAAAGTTAAAAAAATGTGAAAAAAAAATAAAAAAATAAAAGTTTAAATCACCCCCCTTTTGCCCCAATCAAAATAAATCAATAAAAAAATAATCAAACCTACACATATTTGGTATCGCCACGTTCAGAATCGCCCGATCTATCAATAAAAAAAAGCATTAACCTGATCACTAAACGGCGTAACGAGAAAAAAATCGAAACGCCAGAATTACATTTTTTTGGTCGCCGCGACATTGCATTAAAATGCAATAACGGGAGATCAAAAGAACGTATCTGCACCGAAATGGTATCTTTAAAAATGCCAGCTCAGCACGCAAAAAATAAGCCCTCAACCGACCCCCAGATCATGAAAAATGGAAACGATACGAGTATCGGAAAATGGCGCAATTTTTTTTTTTTTTTTTTTTTTTTTTAGCAAAGTTTGGAATTTTTTTTCCCCACTTAGGTAAAAAATAACCTAGTCATGTTAGGTGTCTATGAACTCGTAGTGACCTGGAGAATCATAATGGCAGGTCAGTTTTAGCATTTAGTGAACCTAGCAAAAAAGCCAAGCAAAAAACAAGTGTGGGATTGCACTTTTTTTGCAATTTCACCGCACTTGGAATTTTTTTCCCGTTTTCTAGTACACGACATGGTAAAACCAATGATGTCATTCAAAAGTACAACTCGTCCTGCAAAAAATAAGCCCTCACATGGCCAAATTGACGGAAAAATAAAAAAGTTATGGCTCTGGGAAGGAGGGGAGTGAAAAACGAACACTGAAAAACGAAAAATCCCAAGGTCATGAAGGGGTTAAAGAAAGGGGCCAGGATGGGGGACAGTATTACAGGATGGGGAACAGTACAAGGTATAATAATACAAGATGGGGGGCAAGACATTGAACATTAAAACAGGATGGGGGACAGGATGGAACATATTATTACAGGAGCTTGTACATCTGACCAACATGCTGGAGGAGGCCTAGGTCCAAATTTTGCACTGGGGCCCATAGGAATCTAGTTACGCAAATGGTAGAACCCCATGGAATCAGTTTAATTTTTACTTCCACCTACTCTTATAAAGTATCCAGCGTGGTATTATGATGAATACAGATGTCCTAACACTCTGAACAGTCTACAATTAGCCTAATATGTACCTAATAACTAAGATTTCCATCCATAAAATGATTGTGACCCAGGTACCGAGAGGGTAGAGATCTTTCTCATTTATTTGTACAGAACCACTTGGACTCTTGTGGATCACTGCCGATAATAAGCTAAGCAGAAGTGTGTAGGGATTGGGCAATGGGCGCATCCTTGTATGATCTACGGCCACATGTAAAATACTATCCTTGCATTTTAAGATATGTTATTCTACCACATGGTTAGTTTCTGCTCTTGTGCTATCTGGCACATGTTTCCAGCACAGGCGGGGAAAATCGACACCAGAAGACTTTAATGCTGCAACCTCATGCAGTCATATTTATTGAAAACGTAATTTAAGCCACATGCTTCACAGCAATTATAAACTAACAGACATAAAAGCAACCACAATCATGTTTGGCTCCAGTTAAGAAGAACCTCCATTTATAGGATCCCACAAACTTTAAGCTCACTCTATAAATGTATTCATTGCAAAGAAAGGGAAAAATGATGCCCTGTGTAATAAACCACTTATTCCTGCACAAGCAGCATTCAGTTTCATTTTTCATGTATCTCTAAGAAGTCAAAAATATTGTAGTCTTGATCCATAAACATCAACTAATCTAGGAATGATGAAAATGAACCAAAAGTAGAGATGGAGAGAAAATGTTATAACTATTTACTAACAATTATTATTATATATGAAATTCGCTTTGGGTTTCTGACATGTAGTCACACTTAAAAGGAACGTGTCGTCTGAAAATGTCCTATTGTTTAAATTAGCCTTTTTGTGTTACGTTTTTTTAATTGGCAATTTTTTTTTCTTTTTAATCACAATCTTTATAATGAAAAATAAGATTAGTATGCTTGTAGTTTTCACACTGGCCACTGGGGATTTTTGTAGACTAACTTCCTGTCCTCTCAGGAAGAGTTTACCGCAGTTTCCTTCGTTATCATCAGAGGCAGGACTTGCACATAATATATCTATACACCAATCACAATAAGTGATGTCACTGCTGACCCTGCTCCCTTAACCTTCACAACGACCTTTGCACATGCTCATTAGATACTTTAATAAAAATAATATGAGCCCGGTGATTCCCTCTTGTTAAGGGGGCATTTTGGACCAGCTGCTCTTGATTCATCCAGAGGCACATACCTCTTAATGAATCAGGTGAGGCGTGTAGTGGCGTATGCTACCATATGCGCCTAGCCACAAATTTTATTCCAGTCCATGCTGTAGTAAGATTTGTGGTGTTCTGCCTCTTGTCATATATTTGATGAGTAGGTGTCACCACGCCCGACCTTTTCTGAACTGTCCCACTCCAACTCAGCCCACTTTGTCAGAGCTGGGGCAACAATGTCTTGAACATGCCAAAAGTCATTTTTTATGTGCAACCTCACAAATGAGACTTTTCAAAGCCTATGCTGTCAGAAATCTCTGATGTTTTAGCGGATAGCACTTGGCCCAATGTTATACTATGGGGCAAGGGAGAGCTTCGATTTTTTTTCTCATGCCGTTTCGCACGAGAAAAGAATTGCAGCATGCTGCAAATTACTCTGCAAATCGGATGCCACTCATCCATTCAAGTCTATCGGTGTGTGTGAAACATTGGACTGTGCTCTGACGTCATCTGAGTGAAGTCCGATGTGTGCTCACAGAGACAATGGAGAAGATGGAGAAATTAAGTTCTCCATCTTTTCCGCACCCGGATCCCACTTATATTCCACTTGACTCAAACTCTGAACCTAGTGAATTCAGACAGTAATCCTGTCCTTTCTAATGTCATAGTATACAGGATGAAGAAAATGTAATTATTTGATGGGGATGAGATTGGAGTACCTCGAAACGCCTAGATCCTTTCTGGGATATTGACAGCAGGGCAGGAAAGTCCTCCATCTCCTTCTACTACATTCCTGATCATGAAATAGTTACTAAATCCTATTTCAAATCGATTTCTCGCACTTTACATAGTAAAGCTTCATGTTTGAGATGTTTTCACAAGGGGAATGACAGCGCAGAGTTTTTTCAAAACACGACTTCTTGTAACCATGGCAACTTCAAGAGCGGTGAATTAGTGGCTTGAGGTTTGGTTAGTGGCCTTGATTTACACTTATTTCTTATATACTCAACTGAAAAGAATTCTCAGTAAAGATAAAAGCGGTCAGTGAAACTAAAAACATCATGGTATGGTTTCTTCATCTTTATCTTTTTCATTTCCCAGCCGTGTATAAAATTGTTGCAGAAAATGTTTAAACCAAATGAAACATCTCAGTAGCTTCAACTCTGGTCTAAGGTCATTTATAACATAGGTTGGAAATTAAATTAGTGGATAACAACCCAATGGTTGAGGCCCACATGCACAATAGATAAGTCTTTGGAAAGAGTCTGGATCTTCTACCCATCTAATGTGTATGGAGGCCTCAGATTCTCAGATTCTCCCCACATAGACAATATCAGGGAAGAGAAGGATCCGGTTGTTGGACTCTCAAAGGCTGATCTGTATTTTTGAGGGGAGACAGGCCGAGCTTGTTGACCAAGAGAACACTCCTGTGTATGGGGAAATTAGGAGAGATAGCTGTCAGCCAAATGAAGGTTCATCCAACAACTATCTAATGTGAATGATCGCCAACAGCAATCTTCCTAGTGTATTGGCTACTTGAGGCCAGGGATTGGTCCAGCGCTGTATTAGGAAATAGCATGAATAGTAATTCCCTAAGGCTTATAGAGTTAGATGACAACCCGCACTCAGCTGATGGCCGGAGACCAGTGTGGAAAGTTTAGAATTATAAAAGGGGTTGTCCATGCTTGTAATTAATGATGAGCGAGTGTGCTCGTTACTCGAGTTTTCCGAGCATGCTCGGGTGATCTCCGAGTATCTTGGGCGTGCTTGTAGATTATGTTTGTGTCTCCACAGCTGCATGATTTGTGGCTGCTAGACAGCCTGAATACATGTGGGGATTCCCTTAACAAACAGGCAATCCCTGCATGTGTTCAGGTTGTCTAACAGCCACAAATCATGCAGCTGCGGAGACAAAAACATAATCTACGAGCATGCCGAAGATACTCGGAGAACACCCGAGCGTGCTCGGAAAACTCGAGTAATGAGCACACTCGCTCATCACTACTTGTAATTTAAGTTTGAAGTCACTTCCTGTAAATGCAGACTTTTTACCCTCACAAAGCGCACTGTGCATGCTGTAACGATTCTCCAGTGCTAGCACCAGAAGCGAGTAAGTGCACGATCGCAAATATATGATTTGCATACTTGCAGTCACAGGCCGACTAGACATATGTGGCCTTGCCCAGTACAAGCGAATTGAGCTAAATGTCTAGTCTGAATGTGGCTGGAAGATGCAAATCGCTCCCAGCAGCAGCATCAGTGAATACTGACAGCGTGCACTGTGTGCGCTGTAAGGATTTAAAGGTCTACAATCACATAGAGCCTAAATAGTAATTACGGCACTCTTGTGGATGGTGCTCAAGGAGGATCCTATCCCATGTAAATCTTGTAGAAAGCTTGGCACTCAAACAAATATTGTAAGAAGATTATTTTTGGATTGCCTGCACACAATCAAATTAAGAAGATGGTATAATGGCCTTCAACAGTCAAACTGCATATAAGTAACAAAAACAGGTATATATATATATATATATATATATATATATATACTGTATATACAGTACATAAATATGTGTACATACATTTAAAAAATGTAATTCAAATATCATGTAAAAAGGTGCAAATACAGCAAGCAAGGAGAGAAATAATGTACGGTATCTAAAAAGTAGAAGGGAAGAATAATAGTTATAAGCGAGTGCCCATGGACGCCCTCTCTGCTCTAACGCCTCACACTGCTGCAGCACGTGATCTTCTTATTTTATGTAGTAAAGAGATTTGAAAAGAAAATAATAATGAAATAATTGTGTATAATGTCTTATTAATGTACAATATATTGTGAATTATGAGCAATGTGTCCTCCTAAGGGCACCCACCAAATCCAATGTGGATATTACATTACCGTCCCAGATTTCATTCTGTTTAAGGTGGAATATGGAATATTTTTTACCATGCTGCCCCCCCGTTTGTTCTTAGTTGCTACATTTTATAACATGGAGTACTTCAGTACAGATGTGAAAACCGATCTTCAAATGACAGTTGCATGTTTTCAAAAGTTCTTCAATAAAAAAAAGCGACAAGCCAGGAAACATCTTTACCAGGAAAAACCTGTGAATTGCAAAGGTCATCTTATCTTGCTACCAAAGAGACATTTACCATGTGAAACATTCTTCCAGGAAGTAATTTATTGCATTTCGAGGCTTCTTACAAGCTGACAGCGATGTTTATATTTTATACTTTCATTTGTATGCAAAAAGGTTATATAATGCTTTTTATTTTTTTTTTATAGATTATTATATTTTAAATTTATTTATGTTTTTATTTATATTTCTGTGTAACATTTGGATGGTTAAAGGGATTTTCCAGAGAAGTAAAACAAAAGTAAGTTAAAGTAATAGTAAACTATCATCAAGGTTAAAGGGGCTGTCCACTAGGACGACCCCTTCTTAAACTAAATGTTCGGCACTGATAAAATAATAAAGCCTATACTCACCTCCTGTTCTCGCTCCACTACAGCGGTGTCGGCACTCGTGGTGGTGGTGATACTGTAGAATGTCACGTGATGCTCAATCAGCGTTGGCATCACTGTCTTTGCCTTCGGACAAACTGAACACGAACAGGAAGTCCGGGCGGCAGCTGATCTCTGACTTCCTCTTCATGTTCAGTTTGTCCAAAGGCGCAGATAATGATGCCAGCGCTGATTGGCTGCCTGAGTCACGTGTCACAACACCGCATCACAGCCTCGGGGAGAGAGAGTGCTGATACCGTGGGAACGGCGCCAGCATGGGAGGTGAGTATAGGCTTTATTACTTTATTTTGTGGCCAAACATTTAGTTTAAGAAGTGGTTGGACAAGCCCTTTAAGTGACATTAATGTAAAAAGCTCACTCATTGAGTGAAATGATCTTTAGCACAGCATAAAAGATCATTATTCTCGGCAGTGCATGGTCCTGTGTAAGCAGGACCTGCACTGCCAAGAACCATGGCAGCCCATACGCACTGAGCGATCTAGTTTATATCGTTCAGTGCACATCGTTTACTTTGGCCTGTCTGTATAAACAGTCATTCAAATGATTCCCGACTGATAAAAATTTTCTTTAACCAATTGGTGGCCATATCGTGCCACCGGAAGGTCTGTGTAAATGGACTCTACAGTAAGGCTGCCGTCACACTATCAGTATGTGGTCAGTATTTGTAAGCCAAAACCAGGAGTGGAACAATTAGAGGAAAAGTATAATAGAAACATATGCTCCACTTCTGCATTTATCACCCACTCCTGGTTTTGGCTTACAAATACTGATGAAAAATCCTGACCAAATCCTGCTAGTGTGACGGCAGCCTGAGACTCATAAGATTCTCCAAGATTACAATGTGCAGCCTTTCATGAGTAGAGGAGTTAAAAAGAAAAGTTTTCTCTGCAAATCATTATAAATAATTGACTGGTTTCACATGATGTGAAAAAGAATCAAAATGGGAGAAAAGGCCCATTTGATATTTATTTCCAGCACCAGTGCAGTAGGATGTTTACCTACTAGAATTGATAGAACCCAAACCAACTGTAAAACAGATCACAAACACCACAATTCATCAAAGTGCTCTCGCCATAAATCTTCTTAATGTTGATGAGTTGCGAAATTTTTGTGCAACTCGAGATTACGTAAAACATTTTGTGGCTTTCGGAATTTTTACACCCGTTTTGCCCAGCTCCAAACCATTTTCTTGTAACATCTGCCATTGTGGAAGGTCAATGGCAAAACTTGAATCTCATGCCAAAGAGACTTTTGGGGCACCCTAGGCTTCAGGGCTGGGGTGCAATCACAACCGCTGCACCTATTGTAGTGAAAGGTTCAAGACATCTTCATACACAATAAGTGGTCATCTGATACTGCGGAGATTGGCAGCGTGGGGAAATGTAAAGTGTTTGGTCACATTTAGATATCCAGATACTTGGGAAAGATTAAGAATCTACACTTACAGTATACATAACTTATGGGAAATGCACTACTGTGTTTTTTTTAAAATGTTTTTAACAATTTTTAGTACTCCTTCAAATCAATCGATCTGAAGAAAATACCAGAATATATACCCATAGGAATAATATTTAAAGGAAAAGTGAGCCTTATAATAGGTAATTACATTATCAGCAGTTCCTTAAAATATTTCTATGTACTCTTTAAAATTGTAAGCGATTAATTAACATCTGCTATGGAGAAAACAAATCACCCATGACCTGTTTTCCAGGGATATAGAGGGGGCTGGATCCTGATGTTTTTGCAGCTTTCTGGTGCCAAAAAATTACACATTTAGCAAAATGGAGCAAAGTGCTGCAGTACTGAGAAAATGCACCAAGTAGCAACTGGAGTGAAGTTGCATCAAATTTTGCAAATTTTTGAAAAGTCCACAGTTAAAAGCATCTAGAATCACTGAATTCATCCCACAAAGCAGAACCCTCCCCCCAAAAAAAATTGGAGCACATATAAAACAGACATAGAAAAGGCACAAATAGAATGGTGAAAACAAAAATAAGCTACAAAACTAAACAATAAACAGGAGCAAAGGCAATGATGAAAAGGTTGCAATAATGCTCAGACTTCCCTACAGTTATGCCTGCTAAAATTCTGTATTTCTCCAGGAAAATGCAAAAACCTACTGCTTCCACATCTGGAGCAGCAGTCTTACATCCGAGAGGACCAAGGAGGAGTGGAGGGGGACAATTAATTCACATGATCTAGACTCTATGCTTCTTTTAATACTTCCTAGAACCGTGTTTGCCTTTTTTGCTGCTGCATCACACTGTTGACTCATGTGCAGTCTGTGATCTATTAGTATACCCAAGTCTTATTCACACAAGCTGTTGTTTAGTTCTATCCCTTCCATTCTGTATATGAAATGTTCGTTTTTCTTGCCCAAATGTAGACTCTTGCATTTTTCCCTGTTAAATACCATTCTATTAGTCACTGCCCATTGTTCTTATCTAGATCCTTCTAAATCTTTTTTTCTGTTTTCTGTTCTCTAGTGTTAGCTATCTCTCCTAGCTTTGCATTGTCTGCTAAATTGATTAGTTTACCTTCAGTTCCCTTATTGAAATAAAAGTTCTCCAATCTGCTACTCATGTGGGTTCCAGCAGTTGGACCTCCACGATCAGTACGTTTTCAACCTCTTTAACTTTCACACAATCCCCTGCACATGTTCACGGTATTGTTATATGTAACTCTAGTGAAACAAAGGAAAATATTATAGTTTAGAAACTCTTTTACAAAGTGAGTTTCATTATCCAAAATTACATGGTCTGGTGTTATAACATTACCGTTACATTCATTTAGAGAGGTCATGGCAAGAGCAAAGAAAGGCAGTTTTGCAGAAATTACTCAGGCACACTGAAAGGATCAGATAACTTTTTTTGGTCTACTCAAAGTTTCATTATACCAGTAAAACTGACAAACATCAATATTGAAAGACATCATCTTGCAAAGCCAAGAAATATAGCAATAACTTCTTTTTTTAAACTTTACCAACTAATACATTAGAAAATTTGCATACATAAAGAATGGAGTACATAATCCAAAGTAAAGTAATCCCACATTCAATGGCTCTTACCCATATCTCTATCTGCGGTGCCACACATGCTGCCCCAACGCGCGTTTCGTGTTGGCTTCCTCAGGGGGCTGCAATGATGTAATGACTGAGTCCCCAATGCCCCTTTTAAATCCCTCTGCCAGGTGTTATCAGCTTCACTGATCGAGGTGCATGTGACCGATCGCGAGTGCCGGAAGTTACATCACTCCGGGCACCATTATGACAGTGCGGGTCAAGGGGAATTCCCCGATGACATAATTGACCTGTACACGTCACTAGCAAGCGTCAGAAATTATGCTCCGGCAACAACTCACGCTGGAAACACACGCAAAAGTGAAGTTCTGTATGGCTGTGCTAATTGGGAGCCCCACGCCTTCCTCGTGTGAATGCACCATCTTACATTTGGGCGTCTTTGAGGGCATTGATATGGTCTTTTATCTTGTATTTGCCTTGTAAGTACTTAATGATCCATTAAAATAAAATTATTTTTACTTTACTTTGGAGTATCCATGGCTATTGACTGTAACAGTCCGGATATATAGGCTTGGGACTGTTTCTAGTATTATGTTTTCTGTCTTAGTGATCTTATATTACACATTAGAAAAGTGAAGTTTTTTACAGATTCATCTTCTCTAAGGCATAGTTTCCTAAAGTGCCTATATTATAAATCTATTAAAGGACTGGCTTTTTTATCTGATTTATTTGACAATAGAGCATGATAATGTATGTGAAATTAAAAATTCCTAATTGTTGCCTACAGGAAAGATATATATCTTGGTACCGTGTTAGCCAGTAGATAGAAAAATATTTAGAATTGAGAGTCCTCAGTGGTTGATACCTTTTAATGGCTAACTGAAAAGATGGTAACAAATTGCAAGCTTTCGAGACTACACAGGTCTCTTCATCAGGCAAAGACTGATGAAGAGACCTGTGTAGTCTCGAAAGCTTGCAATTTGTTACCATCTTTTCAGTTAGCCATTAAAAGGTATCAACCACTGAGGACTCTCAATTCTAAATATTTTTCTAATTGTTGCCTTGGAATTAGCATTAGTAGAATACAGACTGACGTTTATGGAAACCTGTGTTCTGATCATAGGCTGCAGATAACGGCATGAAACCTGATTTCCCAGTAGCCTCACAAAAGGTTAAAATAGAGAAAAGTCAATCTTTTTCAGCTACATCCACCAATAGTGGTAAATGCAAGGAAACTTTAAGTTTTGGTAGACTCGCACATAAAGGAGCAGACTCATAATGCCGTTTTCACCAGTGTAAAACCCCTGAAATTTCTCAAAATATTTGCACTACTTGAAGTTGCAAAAAAAAAAAGACTTTTGTCTTTTTTTATGCTTGTTTCAACCTGTTTTACTAACTTTTTTAAAAAAATAGGTGGAGCTTAAGTGGGGGCAGGATACTGACAAATTCATTGCAATTTAAGCTACAAAGTGCCGAAAATTACAAGAGAAATGTCCGCCACCCCCTGCTGGGTATATACTTGTAGCAATGGCGCACGGCAGTTGAAAAATGTGCAAAAGTCATGAGAAGGCACATTCCTCTTAATGAATTTGGCACATCTTACGCTAGCGCTACTCACATTAAGATTGGCATGCAAAATGCCAGTCGTAATTAATTGGGGCCAAAGTGTTTTTGTTGTGTCTGGATTTTTTTTCAAGCAATGAGGAATAGTATAGACTGAAGATAATTGCCAGATGTCAACTATTACTCTTGGATCATTTTTGATATCTAAGCTGTAGGCAGTGTCAGACTGTGGTGGCAGGTGCCCACCAGTAACATTGACTCTGGGTGCCCCCTGTTCAGCTACGTTCAAATGTTAAACTGCCCTCATTCATAAATGTACCTTTGCTTTAATATAATAATAGACTGTGGTTTGTTAATTGAATGATGAGAAACTTCCCTTTTCTGTACAAAGTGAATCAAGTATATTGTGCCAAATACTGCTTATATAGGGACGATGGGGGAAAAACTCCTGCACAGGGGCCCACCAGGGGATTCACCTGTTGCCCTATGGGCCAGTCCAAATCTAGCTGTAGGCCTTCATCACTTATGAACTCAGTGAAAAACTCTGCACTTTCATGGTGTTCTGATGACTCATTTCGAGTAGGCAATTCTTCAGTCCAATCCGGTGCCATACCTATGCAGCATTCTCATCCACACCCCACACTAATTCTGTAACCATATTTACCAACTTAGTGCATGTACCCAAGGGCTGCGGCTAAAGCCTAAAAATGTGTGCATCATACTTTACCGAACCATCAGCCCTACCATGAGGCACACCCCAGCCAATTATTCCGAACACTGCTAAATAGACTGTTTACATTGTTTTTACGGAGAATGTAAATCTAAGGAACATATATTTCCAAAATGTTAATGTGCCAACTCAGGAAAACATGCTTATTCATTATTAAACTTGGAGGCTCTCATTTTTACAAGGGAACTTTTACAATTAATAGAAATAAGATTTTCTCTGGACTTGAAGGGGTTGTCCCCTTTTGGTTATGTTTATTAACAAAAAACATACCGCGTTGTACTCGTGTTCCTCGGGTTCACTGGTGAGTCTCCTCCACTACTCTTTTGGCTGCAGAGTTGACCTCTTTATGACAGTGCAGCAGCCAATCAGTGATCTCAGCGGCTCCGCTGCTATAGATGGAACGTCCCACTTAAGGCCCCGTCTCACATAGCGAGATCGCTAGCGAGATCGCTAGCGAGATCGCTGCTGAGTCACAAGTTTTGTGACGCAACAGCGACCTCAGTAGCGATCTCGCTATGTGTGACACGTACCAGTGACCAGGCCCCTGCTGCGAGATCGCTGGTCGTGTCAGAATGGCCTGGACCTTTTTTTGGTCGTTGAGGTCCCGCTGACATCGCTGAATCGGTGTGTGTGACACCGATCCAGCGATGTCTTCACTGGTAACCAGGGTAAACATCGGGTTACTAAGCGCAGGGCCGCGCTTAGTAACCCGATGTTTACCCTGGTTACCAGCGTAAATGTAAAAAAAAAAAAAACAGTACATACTCACCATCTGTTGCCCGTCAGGTCCCTTGGCGTCTGCTTCCTGCTCTGACTGAGCGCCGCAAAGTGAGAGCGCAGCAGTGACGTCACCGCTGCGCTCTGCTCTCACTGTACGGCGGCACTCAGTCAGAGCGGGAAGCGGACGGCAAGGGACCTGACGGGCAACAGATGGTGAGTATGTACTGTTTGGTTTTTTTTACATTTACGCTGGTAACCAGGGTAAACATCGGGTTACTAAGCGCGGCCCTGCGCTTAGTAACCCGATGTTTACCCTGGTTACCCGGGTGCTGCAGGGGGACTTCGGCATCGTTGAAGACAGTTTCAACGATGCCGAAGTCGTTCCCCTGATCGTTGGTCGCTGGAGAGAGCTGTCTGTGTGACAGCTCCCCAGCGACCACACAGCGACGCTGCAGCGATCAGCATCGTTGTCTGTATC
Source organism: Ranitomeya variabilis (assembly GCF_051348905.1). Classification (NCBI taxonomy): domain Eukaryota; kingdom Metazoa; phylum Chordata; class Amphibia; order Anura; family Dendrobatidae; genus Ranitomeya; species Ranitomeya variabilis. Next base: position 193,004,057 of record NC_135238.1, read on the forward strand.
GCTGCAGCGTCGCTGTGTGAGACGGGGCCTTTAGAGCCACTGACCTCAATAATTGGCTGCGGCATTGTTGACGCGACATTAACTATGCAGCCAATACAATACCAGAAACCGGGAGTTCATCAGAGACTCACCAGGGGACAATGGAGGGGTGTGTACCACGCAGTTTGCTTCTTTTATACAAAACTGCACCCCATTCCTAAAATTTAACTGAAAGGAGAGAAACCCTTTAACATTTTAGCAGAATTTGTAGTTTTATCATACTGGATTTATAACATGTTCAGACTATCAGGATAAAATATATATGTAAGTTTTATCAGCATGTTTTGCTTTAGAGTTTTTAAGGTTTTAATAGATTTTTCATGACCTATGTCGTAGCTGTTTTCGTTCTGACCCAATGTCAGCTGACAGATCACCAGTGAGACCAAATTGTGCAATTACGCCCGTCATTTTACAAGCGTGCTTGGAGACAAAAAGACACCTCACACATATCCTGTGAGCAAGTCACTTTTATCTGATATATTAAAAGCCAAAGCAATGTTTTATACCATTTACAACAAATGCATCTCAATGTAACTCATGTAGCCCCCACCATCACCCAGGGTCATACTTTATTTACCATAACTCAGAACATGTTGTGGCTGACTATTGAAAGCATACATGATAAGAAGTATAGTCTCCTTGAAGAGGAGACCATCAGACTACTGCGTCAACAGATTCTAGTAATTCTAGCAATTAAAGGCCAGAGGCACTTAAAGGCAACCTATTAATCCTTCTATAACAATTTCCCCCTTTTGTAAATGGAATAACCTTTGCTACGGGGTCAGCTGATGTCCACAAAGGAGCTACTGTCTCATAGGTCTAGTACCCACAAGGGGGCTTTCTACCTGCTTCGCCCATCCACCCTTAGTGTGGACACTCACCTCCCCCGTCAGCAGTGGCCATACGGGGCCTATGATACACTACAGAAGGTTCAGCCTTAGGTAATACATATATTAGAGCTTTTACGGCTACATAAAACAATGAGCAAAGCAATAAAATTTGCATACAAGTCTGTCAAGTCAAAAATAATCCCTCCATCTAGGCCGCTAAGCCAATCGGCTGGATTTAAAAAGAAGTCTCCATATTATATTAGTCTTATTAAGAACCTTAAGGAACCAAGAAAATCTGAGTCCAAGTCTGATTGTGTATGCAGTGTGGTGTTAATACCCTTCTTGGTCCTGGGGTATGGCAAAGTACAGCATAGTCCTTGCAGATACTGGGCTGTGTGTACAGATCCAACAGTCCAGCAGTTTTTGTCCTTATCGACATTTAAAAGTGTATTCAGTGTCTCTGTAAGGTGCAAACATCCTACCACTGCCAGCAAGGTGATTAGAACAACAGTCTTTCTGCTAGTGAAAAGATCTTTTTGCAGTGACTGGCATGGATTTCTGGGAAGGATTCATTGTAAATCAAATATCTAAGGGAATTACTTAAACAAGGGTCTCACAGATTGGATTTGAACCTGTGTGATCCTTTTGTTTTCCCCATTGTGCGCCGCATTGCTTAATGAAAAAGTGAAATAGGTAAACAGTTTATTCAATATCGAGACTTTTTAGGTCAGTTCATTTTTAGTTGTCTTTTTAGTATAATCCCTGCCACTCATAATTAAGGGGATGACCAGAGATTGCTTACTGATAACTAGAGTTGAGCAAATTTTTCAAAATTCGGCTCCAATTATGATTGGCGGCAAATATTGCTTTTGCAATATTCGCCGAACGCACCTGAGCATCATTGGCGTGAATGGGAGTAGAAATTAATGCATATGCTTGGACCTGATCATCAAACATAAATTCGGCACGAATAGGGCACTAATATGGTACGAATATGGCAAATTCAGATTCGGAGACCGATTCCGAACATATTCGCTCAACTCTACTGATAACTCACTCCGAGGCAGGGTCTTCAATATTAAAAGCTGTGAAACTCCTTAAAGATTTTGCTTAGCTGAATTATGTGCCAAGTTGAAAAGTCTGTATGTCATTAGCATCAATATCCTTGATAGTTGTGTGCCATCTCATTTCAGCCTTAACCCACAAAGATGTGGTAACAAAAGCCAATGACTGGTATGTGGGTAACAAATGAAAGGTTAAAAGAGCTATGAAAGTCAGCTGCTCTTAGCGATTTCTGGATGAAAAGCTTTTTTTCTCTTTTACCTTTTTTATAAGGTTACAGGATGTGTGCCAGTCAGAGAAGAGGAGTCACGCTCACTTTTGACAATAAATATAACATTGTCTTGTTACTCTGTTAATAGCTTAACTTCCCTTCATGGCTAATAGTCAGACATTTAACTTGTGTTTTACAATTGTATGAATCGGGGTCAAGCAGACAAAGCCAAATAAACATTCTCTACCAGATGACCTGCATGTCACAGACACATGAAAGTTTGCTTGCTTACTTCTCTTTGGAGCATTGCTATCTACAGCCCAAAGTTTTTTCTTAGCTATTGTTAGCTAATGTGATGTAGAGGCAGAGAAGCTGATTCCAGCAATGTGTCATCCACTGGGCTGCTTGCTGTAGTTTTTATAAATCCATTATTTTATCAGCAGGAGAGTATCACTAGATGACTACTTGGCCTGCTGTCAGATAGTCCAACTACGCCCCCTTCTCTGATTGGCAGTTTTCTGCCTATGCGCAGTATACACATCTGCTAATCAGTGGTGTGGGCGGGTTTATTCAGTGGTGTGGGAGCTCAAAATTCTGAGAACTGGTAGATCTGCAGCATAAAAATTCATTTTAATCAAAACTGCAGCACCCAGAAATGTAAGCGACACATCGCTGGAATCAGGGTCTCTGCCCTTACATAATGTTGTTCTCAGATGGGGTAGCAAAAACTTTGTGACATATTCCCTTTAAGCTTTTGTAATGGAGTCTATATCTGTTCTACTATAAGCAAAGCATCCCCAATTCTAAATCCCCCTATACACATCCTACGTAATTACAAAAAAACTCTCAGGATAGTCTTCATTATTGACGTCAGTTAGGAAAGGTTAATGAACTAAGCATGGGCCCTTTGGTCTTGAATCTCTGCTCTATTCACCAGTCATACATATCCACACACAGGAAATTATTTGGAAACAATAATGCTACTGAAATATTTTGGTGCCTATCAGAGGCATAGCTAGTGGTTCAGCTCAGGGGGGAAAAACATCCTAATGGGCCCCAAACCAGGAGCCCACTAATTGTGAATACACGGAAACCTCAACAGATGACTGCGCTGCCACTGAAAAGAAATCTCGCCCATATACTGGTAGATACCAGGCCTGCAGAGCATACGAGTGACTACAGTACAGTTACAGATAGTGACCAACAGCTGATGTTCGCTCTGATGGAGACGCTCACTTTTCTTTTGTGTCCTCTAGATGGTAACATTGCCATTGCCCCCTAGAAAATAATGTCCAGATTTTGCCGCTAGAAAGTATTAATGCTCCCTGTGCACCTTTGACGGTCACAATACCCTGATTGCCCCATAACAATATTGCTTCTTAAGTGCCCACTAAACATATAATAATGTCCACGGAGACTCCCCATCTACAGCCCCTCTATACACAGTATGATGGGCCCACAAGTCCCCATACACAGTATATTAGGCCAACAGCTCCCCTATACATAGTATGATTGACCCACAGCTCCCTTATACATAGTATGATGTCCCCACAACTTCCCTTTACATAGCGTGATGGGCTCACAGGTCCCCTATACAAATATGATGTTCCCACAGCCCTCTTATATACATTATGATGGGCCCACAGCTCCCTTATATACAATATGAAGGGCCCGTAGCTTCTCTATATACAATATGATTGGCCCACAGCGCCCGTATACACAATATAATGCCCCCCCAGCTTCCTTGTTCACAGTATGATGGCCCACAGCTCCCCTATACACAGTTTGATGGAGCCAAAGCTCCCCTATACATAGTATACATAGTATAGTTTGGGCCAGCAGTATGTCCCCAAATGAGATAATAACCCCAGCATTAGCCACCAAACTATATAATGGCCCTACATCAAGCTACTCTTCATATTCTTATTCATCTACACCAGTCCCTTATAACACTCTTTGTGCAGATAAAATCCCCAACAGATTACAGCAGCAGACAAATAAAAGATAAATCTCATCCACACGCTGCTGACATTTCCTGTGCAGAAAAATAAAGTACGCTAATTGTGTTACAAAAATGCAAATTTACTACTTTCAGTGCAGCAGGCAGGGGCATAACTTTAGTGGCTGCAGTGGTTGCAGTTATATCTGGGTCCTTAAAGGGAATCTGTCACCCCAAACATCGTATATGAGCTAAGGCCACTGGCATCAGGAGCTGATCTACAGCATTCTGTAACGCTGTAGATAAGCCCCCGATGTAACCTGAAAGGTAAGAAAAACAGGTTATATTATATTCACTCAGGGGCGGTCCTGCTGCGGTCCGGGTCCAATGGGCGTCGTGGTCCGGGTCCAGCGCCTCCCATCTTCATAGGATGACGTCCTCTTCTTGTCTTCACGCTGCGGCTCCGGCGCAGGCGTAATTCTCTGCCCTGTTGAGGGCAGAGCAAAGTACTGCAGTGCGCAGGCGCCGGGCCTCTCTGACCTTTCCTGGCGCCTGATCACTGCAGTACTTTGCTTTTCCCTCAACTGGTCAAACAAAGTACGCCTGCGCCAGAGCCGTGGCAGGAAGACAAGAAGAGGACGTCATCCTATGAAGATGGGAGGTGCTGGACCTGGACCGCGACGCCCATCGGACCGGACCACAGCGGGACCGCCCCTGGGTGAGTATAATCTAACCTGTTTTTCTTATCTTTCAGGATACATCGGGGGCTTATCTACAGCATTACAGAATGCTGTAGATAAGCCCCTGATGGCGGTAGCCTTTTAGCTCATATACGATTTTTTGGGTGACAGATTCCCTTTAAGCTTAAGGAGGGTCAGTTCTTTTACTTACAGCACTTGGACCGAAAATGTGGCCGTATGAACTTGGTTTCATATGTGTGGCACTATAATAAATGCTTATGTCATCTCAGGTTTCCATAGTCATAATGCAAAAATGGTAAAATATACACCCTAGCCTCTTTAAAAATACTGTATATTATGATGATAACTCTTTCATACAGATACTCGTCCTTTAAATTACTCATGGCTTGGGCCCACTGTACCTCTTATCCTTTAATTCTCCCTCTTGATTTCCTCCCTTTCTATTTGCCTACTATACCTACCTAAGATGCTGTAAGATTACTGTACATAAAGCAATTATCTGACCCCCGCATGAGGAAATGTAATACTTTATTCCATTCTTTTTGCATACTTACCCAATGAAAATACTGGTACTTGAAATCTAAAAATGGTAACATAATGGAGTCTAAGCTAATTTTCACAGCTAGCAAAGCCTCATTCAGATGTCCATTTTTCACATACGTGTTCTATCCGTGCTGTGCAGCCATGTGCCCACTATAATGAATAGGGCTGCTCATAAGTCTGTGGTTTTTCCGATTGTCTGAAAAAATGGGAATGGCAATTTTAGATCTGAGTTACGAATCAAACTTTCCAATGCAAGTCTATGGGTCTGTGAAAAGCTCAGACAACACACTGATGGCATTCTAGTTGCATCTTAGTGCTGTGTGGTTTCCACTGGTTAAGGCCAAATTCAGACATCCGTGAAACATGGTCCATGAAAAGAAAGTGATATTCGAACTCGTCATGAATCTCCCAACCCGTACTCCACAGCCTCATAAACATGGTTGGTGTATGGAGAGTGACATACAGACTAGCTTTGTGTCTCCTGATCTGTACTCAAAAGCCTCATATACAGAAGCATAACTACAATAAGTGCAGGGATTACAATCGCACCCAGGCTCTGGAGCCTAGGGGATGTAAAGGGTCCCTTTAGCCCATATGAAAAGACCATTACTACTAAAGACTTGCAATTATTGGGTTCTGTTGGAGCATTGGCATTGGGGTCCTCAAGCTTCAACTTGCACCACTCAGGCATATGAGGTTGTCGGGTTCATGTTGGGAGACCTGAGGCTTGTCCGTATATCATTTTCCGTACACGGACCACGTTTCATGAATGCATGAACCTGCGTTATGTAAGAAGCTTGAGAAACCATCATCATTTTTTTTTAATATGAGCAATACTGATGGTAAGAAATGAAGCGCTGATGAAACACTGATGAAAATCCAATCCTGCCAACTTATGGAGGTCAGTCAATTTTTTTCATATAAGAGAAAAAAAAATATATGTCAATTGAGGCATTAAGAAGACAGTATGTTACTAGAGATCAAGGGTGAAGATGAAAGGATATAATAAACTAGCTATTGAACCCGTTCTACGCCCGGGTGGCGAGCATTTATATTGGAATATGGTCTCCATCCTGGTATGTGCTGCTCCTATCCTGTCATATGCTGCTCCATCCTGCGCCCCCATCCTGTCATGTGCTGCTCCACCGTGTCATGTGCTGCTCCATCCTGCGCCCCCATCCTGTCATGTGCTGCTCCACCGTGTCATGTGCTGCTCCATCCTGCATCCCCATCCTGTCATGTGCTGCTCCACCGTGTCATGTGCTGCTCCATCCTGCGCCCCCATCCTGTCATGTGCTGCTCCACCGTGTCATGTGCTGCTCCATCCTCATCCCCATCCTGTCATGTGCTCCCATCCTGCGCCCCCATCCTATCACGTGCTGCTCCATCCTGCGCCCCCATCAGTGCGGGCGGCTGTGCTGAGTGCGGGCGGCTGTGCTGAGTGCGGGCGGCTGTATGTGGCTGTGCTGAGTGCGGGTGGCTGTATGTGACGTGGCTGTGCTGGGTGCGGGCGGCTGTGCTGGGTGCGGCAGCTGTGGGCGGCTGTGCTGGGTGCGGTGGCTGTGCTGGGTGCAGCGGCTGTGCTGGGTGCAGCGGCTGTGCATGGCTGTAGGCGGCTGTGCGTGGCTGTGGGAGGCTGTGCTGGGTGCGGCGGCTGTGCGTGGCTGTGGGCGGCTGTGCTGGGTGCGGTGGCTGTGCTGGGTGCGGCGGCTGTCCGTGGCTGTAGGCGGCTGTGCGTGGCTGTGCTGGGTGCGGAGGCTGTGCATGGCTGTGGCGGCTGTGCGTGGCTGTGCTGGGTGCGGCGGCTGTGCTGGGTGCGGCGGCTGTGCTGGGTGCGGCGGCTGTGCTGGGTGCGGCGGCTGTCCGTGGCTGTGGGCGGCTGTGCGTGGCTGTGGGAGGCTGTGCGTGGCTGTAGGCGGCTGTGCATGGCTGTGCTGGGTGCGGCGGATGTGCTGGGTGCGGCGGCTGTGCTGGGTGCGGCGGCTGTGCGTGGCTGTGGGCTGTGCGTGGCTGTGGGCGGCTGTGCTGGGTGCGGCGGCTGTGCTGGGTGCGGCGGCTGTGCGTGGCTATGGGTGGCTGTACGTGGCTGTGGGCGGCTGTGCTGGGTGCGGCGGCTGTGCGTGGCTGTGGGCGGCTGTGCTGGGTGCGGCGGCTGTGCGTGGCTGTGGGCGGCTGTGCTGGGTGCGGCGGCTGTGCTGGGTGCGGTGGCTGTGCTGGGTGCGGCGGCTGTCCGTGGCTGTAGGCGGCTGTGCGTGGCTGTGCTGGGTGCGGAGGCTGTGCATGGCTGTGGCGGCTGTGCGTGGCTGTGCTGGGTGCGGCGGCTGTGCTGGGTGCGGCGGCTGTGCTGGGTGCGGCGGCTGTGCTGGGTGCGGCGGCTGTGGGTGGCTGTGCTGGGTGCAGCGGTTGTGCGTGGCTGTGGGCAGCTGTGCTGGGTGCGGCGGCTGTGCGTGGCTGTGGGCGGCTGTGCGTGGCTGTGGGCGGCTGTGCGTGGCTGTGGGCGGCTGTGCTGGGTGCGGCGGCTGTGCTGGGTGCGGCGGCTGTCCGTGGCTGTGGGCGGCTGTGCGTGGCTGTGGGAGGCTGTGCGTGGCTGTAGGCGGCTGTGCATGGCTGTGCTGGGTGCGGCGGATGTGCTGGGTGCGGCGGCTGTGCTGGGTGCGGCGGCTGTGGGTGGCTGTGCTGGGTGCGGCGGCTGTCCGTGGCTGTGGGCGGCTGTGCGTGGCTGTGGGAGGCTGTGCGTGGCTGTAGGCGGCTGTGCATGGCTGTGCTGGGTGCGGCGGATGTGCTGGGTGCGGCGGCTGTGCTGGGTGCGGCGGCTGTGGGTGGCTGTGCTGGGTGCGGCGGCTGTGCGTGGCTGTGGGCTGTGCGTGGCTGTGGGCGGCTGTGCTGGGTGCGGCGGCGGTGCTGGGTGCGGCGGCTGTGCGTGGCTATGGGTGGCTGTACGTGGCTGTGGGCGGCTGTGCTGGGTGCGGCGGCTGTGCGTGGCTGTGGTCGGCTGTGCTGGGTGCGGCTGTGCGTGGCTGTGGGCGGCTGTGCTGGGTGCGGCGGCTGTGGTCGGCTGTGCTGGGTGCGGCGGCTGTGCGTGGCTGTGGGCGGCTGTGCTGGGTGCGGCGGCTGTGCGTGGCTGTGGTCGGCTGTGCTGGGTGCGGCGGCTGTGCGTGGCTATGGGTGGCTGTGGGCAGCTGTGCTGGGTGCGGCGGCTGTGCGTGGCTGTGGGCGCCTGTGCGTGGCTGTGGGTGGCTATGGTCGGCTGTGCTGGGTGCGGCGGCTGTGCGTTGCTGTGGGCGGCTGTGCGTGGCTGTGCTGGGCGCGGCGGCTGTGCTGGGTGCGGCCATTTTCTTGGTCCTGCTCCCGGAGTCGGCGCCTGCGCAGTCCGCGCTTTCCGGCGCCATTTTCTTGAAGACACTGCAATGTGTCTTCAAGAAAATGGCGCCGGAAAGCGCGGACTGCGCAGGCGCCGATTCCGGGAGCAGGGGGACAGTCACGGCCCGGAAGCGCGTCGGTGGAACGGGTCAGGTAAGTATACTCACCCTCCGCCTCCTGGCTCGTCCCTGCTTGTCCGGTGGAGATCGCGGTGTGCGTTCAGCGCTTACGCATACCGCGATCTCCTGGGAGCGTCGCTCTGTGCGGTCCAGACTGCGCCGGCGCTTGCGCTTGCGCAGTCTATAGAGGCTTCGGACAGAGTGACGCTCCCAGCGTTATATTATAGATGGCAAAATAATACATTCACATGGATGTGTTCCATAGTTGTAGCCTAGTGACTTCCTTTCTACCCAGTATTTGGTGTTTTTTACCTCAGTATTTGTAAGCCAAAACCAGAGGTGGGTGATAAATACAGAAGTGGTGACGTGTTTCTATTATACAGGGTGGACCATTTATATGGACACACCTGGGTTTGCCATTTATAAAGTTGCATCCAAAATGGCCAACTACAAAATGGCCACCATGGTCACCGCCCATTTTGGAAAGTTTTCCCCCTCCCATATACTAATGTGCCACAAACAGAAAGTTGATACCATAAACCATTCCCATTTTATTTAGGTGTATCCATATACATGGCCCGCCCAGGTATATCCATATACATGGCCCACCCTGTACTTTTCCTCTCATTGTTCCACTCCTGGTTTTGGCTTATAAATACTGAGGTAAAATACTGACCAAATACTGAACGTGTGAACTTTACCTAACATTGGTGTTTTATATAGCAGAATTAGCCTTATTGTCCCCTCAGGCACTATGATTCATGAGTCACTGCTACCTCTACACCCCTATAATGCCACTATTTTATTCTACCTTTTGTAAGGGAGACAAAATTATAACTGAAACAAACATAGAAACTGTAAAAACCATCATATCAAGTGCTAAAATGATTTATTTTTCTCCTACTGGAGACGATTCTGATATTTGGTGGTTTTTATGCTAGAGGGGGGTATAAGTCAAGTAATAGGATGTTATTGTGGGTCCAGGAAATAGGAATTCCTATAAATGCAATAAATAGGAAAAAGGAAATGGATATTGTTAGACTACTTCATTTTGATCTGATAGCGAGCTGTGGCTTCCACAGTTTATCTGCAATATCTTGATGTTTCCTAAAGATGTGGTTCATCTAAACAGAGCATGATGTGTAGCCCACAATAAATTCAGCCCTTCCATCAAAATGGATCTTTGCATTTTCATCATTTGTCTTACACACTAATTATGGGAGCAATTCTGGAAATATGGAAGAGCAGCCATATCGAAAACCCACTCCATGTACTAAAGAACCCACCACTATTCACTGCATGGGATGAGGAGATGGGTTGCCTTGATTTGTGACATCTCAACAACATTTCTCAAAGGCAGATTGGGGCGACAATCAACAGTGCCTATAATCTGTTCATTATACAGCAAGATCTCATCTCCCGAGATCTTGGTGCCGAGATCTCATCTGCGCATGCGCCGCCCCCCAGCAGCCATTTTCCCATAGTCCCCCTCATAGTAAACCATGTAAGTGCAGGGACTCTGGGCTTTCATAAAATGTCAACAGAGCCCTTGCACCACCAAGCCCGGCAGAGGTGCACATCCAAACACCTCCTCATCCAAGTCTGCGGCCTGAAGCATCGCTCCACTCTTGCCTCCTCCAGCAGCCACCACCCCCGGTAAGCAATAAGATGCATGGATTATAAGAAGCACCACCATTTTACCATTTTATTAAAAAAAAAGTTTTTTTTCCTATTTTTCTCCTCAAAATTTGGAGTGCGTCTTATAATCAGGTGCGTCTTATAATCCGCAAAATATGGTAATTAAGTTTATTGCAGTTCAAACCTGCTGAACTACGGTAACTTTACTGACGACACCTCTCGCAGCTTGAGAACGCACAATATCCATGGCCTATTAATGTCAGCCCGCAGCTGTTTGCTTTGCCTTTGCTGGTAATTTCAAATAGGGGAGACCCCTGAACTGTAAAAGAAGACCCCTGTGCATGAGCAATAAAACTCTGTTCACATTGCAAATGGGGGATGAATTTGATGACTAGAACAGCACAGACAGTATTTTTGCTGTCAGAAATAAAAACAGAAACCACTCCGCAGCAATGACAGACCCTATTTTAACTTAGTAGGGTCTGTCAGGTGCCATTAGGGTCTGTTGTATACTGGAGTCAGCACAGCATTCTGGCTTCTGTTATGAATGGAAGTCACAATGCAGGTGTGAACAGAGCCTAAAATTGAGGTGCTAGTCCCCCAGTTCTATTCTGATTTTGCAGGTCTGTAACAATCACCCATTGATAATGAGGTTTTGTACAGTTTCCCTAGTAGACATGAATTCAGTATTTTCATTGTCGTTTTCAGAGGAGGGCATACTGCAGCAGTGACATTACATTATCATGCATGCTGTTAGTCATGCCTTCATAAATGTAAATTATCCTTAAACCAAGAGAATAAAAAGTAGTCCCTGAGGACATATAATGATGACAGAGAATTCCCATTTGCTTTTCATTAACTTTTAGAATGATCCATTCGTGGTAATGGTAAATTATACTGGTAGCGTAGGAAGTACCTTAAAGGCAAACCCATATGTAAGCATCTAATGCTCATTTAGGGGCTTCATATGAGGGGATGAGACCAGGGAACAGCTCTATATCCACATCAATAAGACTCTTTTCTCACTGTCATTATATTTTTCATTCATTACAAGCCATGACTACTATACTATTAATTTTTGAACAGAACTTGAATTCTAATTCAACAAATTAAATCTAATACCAGTAAGGTTTTATTTAGGGTTCTGTTTTTTGTAATGAATCTGCCGACTGAAATTTTTTTGGTCATCAAATCTACCAGAACTGGAATTGGTACAAATTGAGTCATATGACCAAGTCTATCAGCAATGTCAGTAATCTGTGGACACTGGATGAGGGCCCTGAAAAAAGCCTCTTACCTGACGGCATCTATGGCTAATCTTTTGGTTAGCCAGCATGGTTCGACATCACATATGCATCTCACCGCAATGATAACATTGTACCAGTTTGGCTAATCAAGATGTATGACATCAGGTGTTAGGCACCGCGGTTCTCCCACTGCATGGGGTAGATCCCAAGCCTTGTCTGCCTCTGCGGTCTCCCATTCTGCTCCGGCCGCAGTAGGGGCTGCTCAGCAAAGACGTCGGTCTCAGCGTCTTGCTAAGACTCGGGCTGTATGCTTGGTTACTGCTGGCCTTCCAACCAAAGATAAGGTAATCAGCAATAAGCAGTGGCAAACAGACGCTCCAGAGGTTAAGTCCAGAAATCACTCTACTGAGCATGCTCGTGAGGTGGCGACTTCTCATTGGTGGTCGGTCGTCAGCTGCTCAGGTGATGTGGTAGTTCCAGATTGGTCCTCGAGCAAGGTCCTGTCTGACTTGACTTAAGCGGAACGTATAAAATGTTCTCTGGAGCACATGCCGGCGTGCTAAGATCATTTATGTCATATGTGTGTGGAATATAACGGTAGTGTGGACTTGTCTGCTTGTTTTCAGGGCAGGCGTATAGCCTTTAGAATTCCAGCACCTCTGGAGAGGAGTTTGTGTACGTGCATATGCTGTGATTGTGTCCACTGCCTATTCCCTTGCCCCTGTGGGGCAAGGGAATAGGCAACGTTCACGTTCACGCAACGTTCACCTGTGAAGTAACAGGGGATTTTACATAGTGTCATTTTCATTAACGTGGCATCTAGCTGAGCCATACTGTTTAGGGACAGCAGTATCTCCGTTAGTACCCCTCTGTGAAGCTAACAGAGTTGGGTAATTAGTTTCTATTCACACAGGGTGACATTTAACCCCGTGTGTTTTTGAAATCGCTTGCCGCATGCTTCCGCCATTGTTTACTAGCTGTGGTTTTCCATCTCTGCACGGTGAACCCCGGGTTGCGATCGCACTTCATCATAATATATATTTAGTGCAATCCACCAACCCTAACATCAGGTACAGTGGTTTGCGAAAGTATTTCTACCCCCCGACTTATTACCTATTTTGTTACATTGCAATCTGTGTTTAAATATTTTTGTAACCCAATTTGAATGTGATGCATAAGCACTAAATAGTCTAATTTTGTGAAGTCAGAAAACTATAGATATAAATTAAATTTATGAGATCAAATAACTAAAAATTGTCATGTGCATATGTATTCACCACTTTTGAGATGAAGCCCTTAAAAATTTCTAAGGCAAGCAATTACTTCATAAATCACATGCTTACTGAAAGGAAGTCTACCTGTGTGCAATCTAAGTGTCACATGTCTGTCAGTGTATACACACATTTTCTGAAAGGCCACAGAGGCTGCAACGCCATTAAGCAAGAGGCACCACTTACCAAACAACACCATGAAGACCATAGAGATCTCCAAACAAGTCAGTTGTTGAGAAGTACAAGACAATGTTGGGTTATAAAAATCAATCCCAATCTCTGATGATCACCCTGGGCACCATAAAATCGATTCATAAAAGGGAAAGAACATGGTACCAAAACAAACCTGCCAAGAGAGGGACGCCCACCAAAACTCTCAGCCCGGGCAAGGATGGCAGTAATCAGGGAGGTAGCACACATACCAAAAGTCACCCTGAAGCAGCTGCAGAGTTCCCAAGCAAAGACTGGAGTATCAGTCTATACTACCACTACTACCACAATGAGCCGTACACGCCATAGAGGTGGCCTTTATGGAAGAGTGGGCAGAAAAAAAGCCTTTACTTACACACAAAAATTGTAACGCTCGTTTTGAGCTTGCCAAAAGACATGTGGGAGACTCCTCAAAAGTATGGAGGAAGGTACTGTGGTCAGATGAGACCACAATTGAACTTTTTGGCCACCAAGGAAAATGCTATGCCTGGCACAAAACCAACACAGCTCATAACCCCCAATAACACCACAGTGAAACATGGTGGTGGAGGTAGTATCATGCCCAGGAGAAGTTTTTCAACTGCCGGGACAGGAAAAATTGTCCGAGTCATGTGGCAAATGGACAGCGCAAAATACAGGGATATTCTTGAGCAAAAGCTGCTTCAGTCTGTCAGTAATTTGAGACTGGGACGGAGGTTCACCTTCCAAAAAAACAATGACCCAAAGCATACAGCTAAGGAAACACTTGAGCGTTTAAGGGGAAATGTGTACATTTTTTTGGGGGGGCTAGTCAAAGCCCAGACCTTAATCCAATTGAGAATCTGTGGTCAAACTGGAAGATTGCCGTTCACCAGAGGAAACCATCTAACTTGAATGAGCTGGAGTAATTTTGCCTTAAGGAAAGCTCATAGAGACTTATCCACTTATCGACTTGCTGCTGTAATTGCTTGAAAAGGAGGCTCTACAAACTACTGACTTTAGGGGGGGTTAATAGTTATGAACACTAAAGTTTTCAGCTATGTTGCCCTATTTGTTGTCTGCCTCATAATGAAAAGAAAACAAAAAGTTCACAGTTGTAGGCATGTTCTTTAAATGAACTGATGCAAACCCTAAAAAAGTGACATTCCAGGTTGTGAGGTATCAAAACATGAAAAAATTCCAAGAGGATGAATACTTTTACAAGCCACTGTAGGAGGTAGATCTCAGGGCTTCTATCCAGGTGCTACAGATTATTGGGCAATGGGCTGGTTCGTGTGAATCAATTTGCACCAACTCTAATCACCAACTGTAAACGTGCTTATTTGCGTTTCTGTTTATGGGATGAGTTGATTTTTAGGCAAGCTTGAAAATCATTGTTCTTGGCAGCACATCATCATGTGTAAATAATCGTTATGTGCACATCGAAAGTACGATAGGCCACTCTAGACAGGCCGGTAAATGCCCGCTGATCATTTTGCATGTAGCTGATCTGTGGATGTTTAATGGCCCTGGTAGGCCCATCTTACTGAACCCTTAAGGCCCCCATATATGTTAGACTAATGACGGATTCACCCGATGGTCTAAATCATATTGGAGAGCCAGCTGACTGATGGTTGGCAGAGATGTTGATCATGCATGTCTAATTTCAGACTGCCGATGGCAATGTTCTTCTGGAGATGTGTTGTGAATTTGGTTTCTGGGCTCCCCCGGTGGTTACTGGTGGTACTGAACTTGTGTGCTTCATCTCCTCTGTTCACCTGTTTCCATCAGGATGTGGGAGTTTCTATTTAGCCTTGCTCCTCAGTCATTTCTATGCCGGCCAACAATGTTACCAGAAGCCTTTCTGTTGCATGTTCCTGCTCCTAGACTACTATCAGCTAAGTTGGACTTGTAGTCCTAAGATTGTTTTGCATTTTTGTTCCAGTTCTCTGTTTTTGAATATTTCTGAGGCTGGAAGCTCTTGTGAGCTGAAATTGCCACTCTGGTGTCATGAGTTGATATTAGAGTCTTAAAGTAATTTCAGGATGGTGTTTTGAAAGGGTTTTCAGCTGACTGTGAAGTTCCCTTTTCTGTCTTCCTACTATCTAGTAAGCGGACCTCAATTTGCTAAACCTATCTTCATACTTCGTATGTCATTTTCCTCTAAAATCACCGACAATATATGTGGGGGCTACTGTCTGCCTTTTGGGGAAAATTTCTCTAGAGGTAAGCCAGGTCTGTATTTTCCTCTGCTAGGGTCAGTCAGTCCTCCGGCTGGCGCTGGGCGTCTAGGGATAAAACGTAGGCACGCTACCCGGCCACTGTTAGTTGTGCGGTAGGTTTAGCTCACAGTCAGCTCGAGTTCCCATCTTCCAAGAGCTAGTCCTTTTGTATGCTTTACTACGGTCTCTTGCCATTGAGAACCATGACAGTTTGGCCGGCCAAGAGTTAAAATAATTGGCAGAAGAAAGGAGAGAAAAGAAGTCTGCAGAGAATTTTTTTTTTTTTTCTGAGTTTGCTCATTAGTTGATTCACTTGCATCTCTGCTTACTGCAGCCTTCGTCTCTCTCTCCTTCTAATCCTTGAATGGTTCTGATTTCACCTGATTAAAATGGATCCTCAGAGTTTAGCTATTGGTTTGGATAATCTCGCTATGAAGGTTCAAAGTTTACAGGATTTTGTAATTCATGCTCCTATATCTGAACCTAGAATTCCTTTACCTGAATTTTTCTCCGGGGATAGATCTCGCTTCCAGAATTTCAAACATAATTGTAAATTATTTTTGTCTCTGAGATCTCGCTCCGCTGGAGATCCTGCACAGCAGGTCAGGATTGTAATTTCCTTGCTCCGGGGCGACCCTCAGGATTGGGCATTTGCTTTGGCACCAGGGGATCCTGCGTTGCTCAATGTGGATGCGTTTTTCCTGGCTTTGGGGTTGCTTTATGAGGAACCTCATTTAGAGATTCAGGCTGAAAAAGCCTTGATGGCCCTGTCTCAAGGGCAAGATGAGGTTGAAATATACTGCCAAAAATTTCGTAAGTGGTCTGTGCTTACTCAGTGGAATGAGTGCGCCCTGGCGGCGAATTTCAGAGAGGGTCTCTCTGATGCCATTAAAGATGTTATGGTGGGGTTCCCTGTGCCTACAGGTCTGAATGAGTCCATGACAATGGCTATTCAGATTGATCGGCGTTTGCGGGAGCGCAAACCTGTGCACCATTTGGCGGTGTCTACTGAGAAGGCGCCAGAGATTATGCAATGTGATAGAATTCTGTCCAGAAGCGAACGACAGAATTTTAGGCGAAAAAATGGGTTATGCTTCTATTGTGGTGATTCAACTCATGTTATATCAGCATGCTCTAAACGTACTAAGAAGGTTGATAAGTCTGTTTCAATTGGCACTTTACAGTCTAAGTTTATTCTATCTGTGACCCTCATTTGCTCTTTATCGTCTATTACCGCGGACGCCTATGTCGACTCTGGCGCCGCTTTGAGTCTTATGGATTGGTCCTTTGCCAAACGCTGTGGGTTTAATTTAGAGCCTCTGGAAGTTCCTATACCTCTGAAGGGTATTGACTCCACGCCATTGGCTAGTAATAAACCACAATACTGGACACAAGTAACTATGCGTATTAATCCGGATCACCAGGAGATTATTCGCTTCCTTGTGTTGTATAATCTACATGATGTGTTGGTGCTTGGATTGCCATGGCTGCAATCTCATAACCCAGTCCTCGACTGGAAAGCAATGTCTGTGTTAAGCTGGGGATGTCAGGGGACTCATGGGGACGTACCTTTGGTTTCCATTTCGTCATCTATTCCCTCTGAGATTCCGGAATTTTTATCTGATTATCGTGACGTTTTTGAGGAGCCTAAACTTGGTTCACTACCTCCGCACAGAGATTGCGATTGTACTATAGATCTGATTCCGGGCAGTAAGTTTCCAAAGGGTCGTTTATTTAATCTATCTGTGCCTGAACATGCTGCTATGCGGGAATATATTAAGGAGTCCTTGGAAAAGGGACATATTCGTCCTTCGTCATCTCCCTTAGGAGCCGGTTTTTTCTTTGTATCTAAAAAAGATGGCTCTTTGAGGCCGTGTATTGATTATCGGCTTTTGAATAAAATCACGGTTAAATATCAGTATCCTTTGCCACTGCTTACTGATTTGTTTGCTCGAATAAAGGGGGCCAAGTGGTTCTCTAAGATTGATCTTCGTGGGGCGTATAATTTAGTGCGAATTAAGCAGGGGGATGAGTGGAAAACCGCATTTAATACGCCTGAGGGCCATTTTGAGTATTTAGTAATGCCTTTTGGTCTTTCAAATGCCCCTTCAGTCTTTCAGTCTTTTATGCATGACATTTTCCGTGAATAGTTGGATAAATTTATGATTGTGTATCTGGATGATATTTTGATTTTTTCGGATGACTGGGACTCTCATGTCCAACAGGTCAGGAGGGTTTTTCAGGTTTTGCGCTCTAATTCCTTGTGTGTAAAGGGTTCTAAGTGTGTTTTTGGGGTTCAAAAGATTTCGTTTTTGGGGTACATTTTTTCCCCCTCTTCCATTGAGATGGACCCTGTCAAGGTTCAGGCTATTTGTGATTGGACGCAACCCTCTTCTCTTAAGAGCCTTCAGAAGTTTTTGGGCTTTGCTAATTTTTATCGTCGATTTATAACTGGTTTTTCTGATGTTGCTAAGCCATTGACTGATTTGACTAAGAAGGGTGCTGATGTTGCTGATTGGCCTGTGGAGGCCTTTCGGGAGCTTAAGCGCCGCTTTTCTTCCGCCCCTGTATTGCGTCAGCCTGATGTTACTCTTCCTTTTCAGGTTGAGGTCGACGCTTCAGAAATCGGAGCTGGGGCGGTTTTGTCGCAGAAAAGTTCCGACTGCTCCGTGATGAGACCTTGCGCGTTCTTTTCTCGTAAATTTTCGCCCGCTGAGCGAAATTATGATATTGTTAATCGGGAGCTCTTGGCTATGAAGTGGGCTTTTGAGGAGTGGCGTCATTGGCTTGAGGGGGCTAGACATCAGGTGGTGGTATTGACCGACCACAAGAATTTGATTTATCTTGAGTCTGCCAGGCGCCTGAATCCTAGACAGGCGCGCTGGTCGTTATTTTTCTCTCGGTTTAATTTTGTGGTTTCTTACCTACCGGGTTCTAAAAATGTGAAGGCGGATGCCCTTTCCAGGAGTTTTGAGCCTGATTCCCCTGGTAATTCTGAACCTACAGGTATCCTTAAGGATGGAGTGATATTATCTGCTGTTTCCCCAGACTTGCGACGGGTCTTGCAGGAGTTTCAGGCGGATAGACCTGATCGTTGCCCGCCTGGTAGGCTGTTTGTTCCGGATGATTGGACCAGTAGAGTCATCTCGGAGGTCCATTCTTCTGCGTTAGCTGGTCATCCTGGAATCTTTGGTACCAGGGATTTGGTGGCTAGGTCCTTCTGGTGGCCTTCCCTGTCGCGAGATGTGCGAGGTTTTGTGCAGTCTTGTGATGTTTGTGCTCGGGCCAAGCCTTGTTGTTCTCGGGCTAGTGGATTGTTGTTATCTTTGCCTATTCCGAAGAGGCCTTGGACTCACATCTCCATGGATTTTATTTCTGATCTCCCTGTTTCTCAGAAGATGTCTGTCATCTGGGTGGTGTGTGACCGTTTCTCTAAGATGGTCCATTTGGTCCCCTTGCCTAAATTGCCTTCCTCATCCGAGCTGGTTCCTCTGTTTTTTCAAAATGTGGTTCGCTTGCATGGTATTCCGGAGAATATCGTTTCTGACAGGGGAACCCAATTCGTGTCTAGATTTTGGCGAGCGTTCTGTGCTAGGATGGGCATTGATTTGTCTTTTTCGTCTGCTTTCCATCCTCAGACTAATGGCCAGACCGAGCGAACTAATCAGACCTTGGAGACTTATTTGAGGTGTTTTGTGTCTGCGGATCAGGATGATTGGGTTGCCTTTTTGCCCTTGGCGGAGTTTGCCCTCAATAACCGGGCTAGTTCTGCCACCTTGGTTTCTCCTTTCTTCTGTAATTCGGGGTTTCATCCTCGTTTCTCTTCCGGTCAGGTGGAGTCTTCGGATTGTCCTGGAGTGGATGCTGTGGTGGAGAGGTTGCATCAGATTTGGGGGCATGTGGTGGACAATTTGAAGTTGTCCCAGGAGAAGACTCAGCAGTTTGCCAACCGCCGTCGTCGTGCTGGTCCTCGTCTTTGTGTTGGGGACTTGGTGTGGTTGTCTTCTCGTTTTGTCCCTATGAAGGTTTCTTCTCCTAAGTTTAAGCCTCGGTTCATCGGCCCGTACAAGATATTGGAGATTCTTAACCCTGTGTCCTTTCGTTTGGACCTCCCTGCATCTTTTTCTATTCATAATGTCTTCCATCGGTCATTGTTGCGCAGGTATGAGGTACCGGTTGTGCCTTCCGTTGAGCCTCCTGCTCCGGTGTTGGTTGAGGGTGAGTTGGAGTACGTTGTCGAGAAGATCTTGGACTCCCGTGTTTCCAGACGGAGACTTCAGTATTTGGTCAAGTGGAAGGGCTATGGTCAGGAGGATAATTCTTGGGTGACAGCCTCTGATGTTCATGCCTCCGATTTGGTCCGTGCCTTTCATAGGGCTCATCCTGATCGCCCTGGTGGTTCTGGTGAGGGTTCGGTGCCCCCTCCTTGAGGGGGGGGTACTGTTGTGAATTTGGTTTCTGGGCTCCCCCGGTGGTTACTGGTGGTACTGAACTTGTGTGCTTCATCTCCTCTGTTCACCTGTTTCCATCAGGATGTGGGAGTTTCTATTTAGCCTTGCTCCTCAGTCATTTCTATGCCGGCCAACAATGTTACCAGAAGCCTTTCTGTTGCATGTTCCTGCTCCTAGACTACTATCAGCTAAGTTGGACTTGTAGTCCTAAGATTGTTTTGCATTTTTGTTCCAGTTCTCTGTTTTTGAATATTTCTGAGGCTGGAAGCTCTTGTGAGCTGAAATTGCCACTCTGGTGTCATGAGTTGATATTAGAGTCTTAAAGTAATTTCAGGATGGTGTTTTGAAAGGGTTTTCAGCTGACTGTGAAGTTCCCTTTTCTGTCTTCCTACTATCTAGTAAGCGGACCTCAATTTGCTAAACCTATCTTCATACTTCGTATGTCATTTTCCTCTAAAATCACCGACAATATATGTGGGGGCTACTGTCTGCCTTTTGGGGAAAATTTCTCTAGAGGTAAGCCAGGTCTGTATTTTCCTCTGCTAGGGTCAGTCAGTCCTCCGGCTGGCGCTGGGCGTCTAGGGATAAAACGTAGGCACGCTACCCGGCCACTGTTAGTTGTGCGGTAGGTTTAGCTCACAGTCAGCTCGAGTTCCCATCTTCCAAGAGCTAGTCCTTTTGTATGCTTTACTACGGTCTCTTGCCATTGAGAACCATGACAGAGATGTACCACAAGGCAACGTGTCAGTCTTCGCTTTGTTATAGGGAAGACATGAGTATTCAGCCAAGAGAGCACTCCTGTGTATGGGAGTCAGCTGAGACAGCTGTTGGCCAAACGATGGGCTAAACCAACTTTGGCCTTCCAGTCACCCAATGTGTATGGCCAACTTTAGAGATCAATATATAGTATGTATACAGTATACAGCTTTATCATCAACCTAGATATGACAATAGACTGTGACTGTCTGTTCCCTCCTGGTTCATTGGATCCTCTGTAATTACTGTCATCAGTACACTTGTACATGCTCACATGCTTACATTTTGCAAAACTGTTACTTTTCTTATATATGGGACCATGGCCAATTAAGCTCTCAAAAGTCACATTTGGCTCTGCATTGCAAGCAGTAATTGTTTGGTAAACTATTACTTACAAGACTATATAAAGAAGCAATGGCAAATCAAACAACACTGCTGTGTAATGGAACCTTGCATTTGGTTGTTTATCCTCGTGGGACTTGACTATGGAGGTTTGTTCCCTTCTTTACATTGCATGATTATTTCTTATTGAATTGTATGAAATACAAATAAATAAATAGTTGTCATATTGTAGTTCTGTAAAACTGTTAATATATACTGTATTCTACAGTGCAATGACTTTGCGCACATGTGGTCCCCCAGTTTGTGTCACTGAGAATTCATTTCTATAGAAGCTGCTCACCTTAGACTAGACATTATGAAAATGGGCACATGTGGTGTAGGTATACATATACTGTATGTGTGACCCCATTGGTGAGCACTTTTGTTAATGACCTTTCTAGAGGTAATTACAAGCCAAGCATTTAGGGGTTAGGCTCCGCTATCAGCTGTGGAACCACAGGATAACAACCTCTTCTTTAGAACTTTAAGGAAGTTGTGTTTTTCAGATCAACTCTGTTTCCTGCACAGAACATCCCACCAAGGCATGTAATGTAGCAGATGTGATAAAATTCCCATCCCCCAAGTTCTTTCCAAAACATACACATCCTTCTTGGTGTTCACATGCACTACAACAAGCTTCCTTGAGTCTCATTTGATTGTGAGATTAAATAATGCATGGAATTGATTAGATGCCATAAAAAAGCAAGAACAATTATATCATTCTCCAAGCCATGGAGCCTGCAGCTTATATTCATGTCAAGAAATAACAAAAAATAATAATGGCAATGAAAAGTAATGTAACATTCCATTTCTGGGAATTTGAGTAATAACACAAATAGCATTTATTACAGTATTGACCAATACTAGAATTAGTTCCAACATTAAAACGTAGATTGGCCAAGCTACTAATTGATTTGATACATAGTATTTGACGCAAATACTGCACACTATACTTCCCTAATGGTAACATTGAAAAATATGCTTCAAATTCAGCTATCTTTGGGGTTACAATATAAGCGAAATGAGAGAAAAATCATGAAAAATACAGTACTGATATATACACTCCATTCTAGTCACAGCTCTTTGTGGACAGCTAGTGGGTAACAACAGCTCCTAGATGATGCTCATGGCACCGGATCTGTCTACCACCATCTTAGGAGGTATCTAGTGTCTCCCATCCTGTATGCACGAACTATGTGTCAAGCACTAGTTGCACTTAAACAGATCATCAAGAAACAGGATAGATGTTATTTTTACCCCTACTTACAAAATTAAGGAGCATTCCTCTTAGACATGCAACATATTTGTCCGTTATATGGGTTGTCCGGGACTTTGACATTGATGGCCTATCCTTAGGAGCTTTGGAGCTACACATCACAGCTCTGTCGACTGTATAGTGGCCACAAGCAAGTACTACACATCCACTCCCTATTCAAATCAATAGGTGTTGGATGTGCATTGCCCGGTCGTGGCCACTATTTCGTTGATGGATCTGTGCAGCTCTGTACCTGAGCAGTTCTGACCAATACCGGAAACAGCTGATTGTCAATGGTGCCGGGTGTCACACATTCATAAAATCAGACATTGATGACCTATCTGTGGAGAATAGGCAGTCAATGTTAAAGCCCCAGAAAACCCCTTTAAGCCTAAATGTAAATAGCCTTTTGAAAAACCTTGGAAAACTAAACGTGCAAATTAAACTAAGAGTACTTTATCTACAGCCACATATTACTTTGGCCTGTGCATCAAAACTAAATTTAGATACTTCAGCCTTTGAGTAATGGCTGCTACTGAGAAGTATGGAATCCATAGAAAATGTAGTTCATAAGTTCATGATATGCTATGGTACATTGATTACAAAACATTACAGTGTTCGGCTGGACAAATAAGAACAAATTCTGTTACACAGATAATTTCAAGAGTAAAAATTAAAAGGGTAAAATATAATTCACAATTCCCAGTACATTGACTTTTGAGTCATGGTAAGTGTGGTCTTTTGCTCTGTAGACCCACATTGCTAAGAAATAATTGGCCATTCATCCCAATGGCTGACATAGAATGGTAATTATACCATAATCGGCCATTAACCTAGCTAAACCAGTTGATTCTAGGATTCTTCAACTAATCTTCCAAGGGAGAGCTTAAATCAAGGGTGCACAACCAATGGTCTTGGGGCCATATGCCACATTAAGGCCAGTCATGCATAGCACTGTGGGGATATGTTGTGCTGTGTGGTCATTTGTGTACCAACCACAGTTGGCAGAATGGGTTCTGACTCCTGGCTCCTTTAGCACAGAAAGGAGTAGATGAGGTGAAGAACTGGTCATGCATGACTGCTGTCATATTCATTGTAGTCTATGGGAGAAAGGAAACACTCAGCATCTGACATATACTATAGTGTAGAGAACTGAATGCATGGTCTCCTCCTTCTAGACTGCAAACCCATGAGAAGGGTACCTCTACTGTCCTGATAGGTGGTAGCCCTAAAAATGGAACCAGCACCTATTAGCAAATACTTTCATTATGCAATAAATGTCTCAGAAGGTAATTACTGCAGCCCATGGAGCTGTTTTGATTTGACAATATGGCCCTCAGGATCCAAAAAGGCTGTGCACCCCTCACTTAAAAAGTGATTGTCCAAAATGTAAAACCGTGTCTGTACAGAAATATAATTTTTTTCTGCGATAGCGAATATCTATTCAAAAAAAGGTCTTATATTTCACTTGAATTAAAGAGAGTGTCCACTACTAGGACAACCCCATCTTAATCCGCATGTTTGCCCCAGGGAAATAACAAGACTTCTTATGCCGTTCCAGTGGTGACGGCACTGTCTCTCCAGAAGCTCTCGTAACGTTTTACGTCACACAAGCCCTCCGGATGTAAATAATTTGTCCAAAGGCGGAGAGTGTGAAGAGGTCACTGATTGGCTGCAGGGCTTGCGTGACGTAACACTGTTATGTGAGCTCCGGGAGAGAGAGTGTTGACAATGCTGGAGTGGTGCCGGCACAGGATCTTAGCATATAAGGGTTGTTAGTTTACTGGGGACAAAAGACAGATTGAGAAGAGGTAGTCCAAGTAATGGAAACCCCTTTAAGCACTGAAATATAACCAGATCATTTATTACGTGTTGATCAGATGACAAAAACTGCTATACGTCCCCAGGAAACAAAGAAACATGGCAACATGTAACATCAACGACAGACATGCTTGACACTCGTCACTCACCCACATCCATTATTTCACAGATCCCATTAACATTATCTCCAATTTTGCATTTGAAAATTGTCCCAGGGTTGCGGATATCTGCGCGTGTGGTCAGATTGGATTTTGGAGCTCCAACAATAATCCTGGAGTAAAATAAATAAGCAAAAATAATTACGTAAAATAAAAAAAAACAAAATAAACCTGGCATTTATCACAAAGGCAGAAATATTTGACCTTTTAAAAAAAGAGTAGAATATGCAGTTTACTCACAGATTATGCAGATAGCAACCAGATTCACATTCTTGACTATGATGTAATGCAGAGGTTGCTGCAACAAGCTACATGATGGCAAACATTTGCAAAAATTCACGTGAACACTCACCACTTATTATCTTCATAGCTGTGGAAAATCACAGAATAACCAAAGAGCGATCCATCTGGTCCTTTAAAAACGAAGGGGTTCTCCTCATCTATATTGTAAGTTCCAGCAGGGATAGCAGTGAGAACACAGATCAGTGTAAGACTCCAGATGTTGGACAGTTTGCAAAGTTTGCAGCCTTCTCCTCTCTTCATGATCATTTTAGAAGTTTTGCTGCTTTCCCCAAAGTGATGTCTTCATAGCAATGGAATGATACTTTGTGTGTACTGGAGCCTTGTGATTGCAGGGTAACTGTCTGTATCCAGCATCCAGCAGCCCATGTTGTATTTCAAGTGAAGAAAACTTTTTTTTAAGTAACCGCCCATCACTCCTGCTTCCTCCTTCTCCTCCTCCTCTCTTTAAGTTTTCGGCTCCAGAACAGAGACTGCATATTAGAAACCAGTCTTGGACGTGTGTTCTCTCCAGTAATTACAGCTTGTCTGTGACACGGATAATAGATGACTACAACCCATTATTTCCAGTTCACTACTGCAGATCCTTAGTCTTCTTTATTTAAACAAGTAACGACACTGAGGCTAAGAGCGTATAAGAAAAACATTCGATTTTCCTCCAGAAAAAAATTGTCCATTTTCATGGTGGTTTGTATTCAATCCTTTCCTCATGGCATCCGTTTTACACATCAGCAGTTATTAATATTTACAAAGACCAAATACCGTTTCCTGTGTCAAAGAATTGCAACATATCGGTAAAAATCAGACACTATGCAGTTGATCCATATGGAACCTGATTTTTTTTGCGCACCCAAAGACTAGAAAAAGGGCATCTCATCTAAGATATGGAAGACGAATATAGTGCATGTTGCCATTTTTCTCATATGCAGATTTGGTACCTGGAAACAAAACACTCATCTGAACAGTCGAATTGAATAACAGTGGTTCTAGTGCTGTCCGTGTGATATCAGTCTCTTGTCACGGAGGGCATTTGGACTGTAAAGTGAACATGGCCTAAGAGTGTGTTATTGCTCATGTAGTTAGAGGATCAATGGTTTTTAGAAAGATTTCTCATATAACTGTACACTATAGCACCGATTCATCAAGAGCGGCGTTCTTAACGTTGGTCTTGATGAGGGAACGTCCTTGAGTCAGACGCACCCGATTAATGAAAAGTGGCGCCTGCATTCGTGCGCCTTGCCCCAAATCTAACAGCTTACTATGAATTAGATAAGCTGTGGCATCATGCCCCCATTCCAACCAAGATCTTCACCATCACACATTTTGACGAAGCTGGGCGAAACTAGGGTGAAAACAAAAAAGCTGATATACACTTGGCAACTTATTGAAATCTCGGTATACTATATGCATGTTTCAGAAGGGAGATTCCAAAGAAAGAAAGAGAGTAGTGCACTGGGCACATTTTTTCCATATGCGTATTTATTTCTAAGGGACATGTCTATCACTGGAATCACAAATAGAACATGACACCCTTTGGCTCATGAACATAAATACGGACCACCCACAAGACCTCCATAAAAAAATACAGAACAAACGCCAGGTATTCCAATACAGACCTCCATTTTAAACCAACCCTTGCCTTGACAGATGTCAGGTGCTAGTCATCACACTATAAACAGAATATGTATTTGTAGGGGGAGAGCTTTGTTCCCTCTGCCTCATTTACTGGTGTGGAAACAGGGAGGTTCTACTGGTTCCTCTAATCGGTGTATGCACCAGTGCCAACTTTGAAAGTAGCAATCTTAGCAATCTTGCTCCATGACTTAGGGTATAAAGTCAAACCAGTATCTTAATTTACCTACAGATGTTTTAGAGTTTTTCCCTCAAAACAGCAACATGCAAATGGAGATTCTAGTTTTGCTTTATGAGAAGCATGGATATCCAGCATGGCCTCCATCGTCATTAGATTTGCTCCCAAGGGTGCTCAGTCCTTATGTAGTATATAGTGTTAACATGCAAATTCTTGATTTCAATGGCGTTTTCCAATACCACAGGTCCAAATCGCTGCATCCCCGAATTTGATCCCATTATCAAATTGTACTCAGGCATAGAAGTCAATGAGTTTGTGGAAACCATCAGACTGCACTTGAGTGATATCTGAGTGCAGTCCAATTTTCACGGACCGACTTAACGGAGACGATGGAGAAATGTTTTACTCCATCTTCTCCTCATCCAAGAAAATCGGATCACACTCTGATGAAACTCTGAGCAAACTATGAACAAACTCTGATCAGACTGTGATCAGAGTGTGATTTGCATAATGAGCCCAATTCTCTTAAATGAGAGAATATTCACTTGTGTGAACCTAGCCTAAGGGCTTACATGAACGTATACATCGGACGAGTGCAATCCCATGCCTTATCGGACCGCGGACTCAAACAATGGAGAATATGGAGAAATTAAATTCTCCATCTTCTCTGCACGTGTCCCTATTTTCTCATTCTACAGAATCTGATCACATGAAGCTGATGCTCTATTCAAACTGGCAGGAGTTTGAGCAGAGTGTCATTAACATTATCGATCCAATTCTCTCACAGAGAGAATATATGATCAAAGGAATCAGAGAAAAGCGTTCCAGCTCCTTAAAATAATAGTCTTTATTAATCTAGATTAAAACTTAGTGATTAGCCATAAAAAAGATTTCAACGCGTTTCGATCTTAAACAGATCTTTGTCTGTTTAAGATCGAAAAGCGTAGCTAAATCTCATTTCTGCTATGCATTCATCCACTTAATACAAGGATTTTTTATGGCTAATCCCTAAGTTTTAATATGGATTAATACAGACTATAATTTTAAGGAGCTGGAATGCTTTCCTCCTCAATTCCTTTGATTACTCTACATCCTGTCAAGACGGAGTTCTGAGCACCTGTGGCTGTCGGTGAGCTGGCTGAGGCTGCATTGCTTTCCCTTTTTTTTGTTTCTTATCGAGATTATATGATTGTATGAACCTGGCCTCATGATGATCTGGCTGTCAGTCGCTGATGAGGCATGGTTACATCTGCTGCTCAACATGTACTGAACAGTGACTGAAGCCATGCTGGACCACACCTATGACTGAAAGCGGGAGGCTGCCTGGAGGAATATAATTAATTTCCTCCCGGAAGTTACGCTGTCAGTGATGGTGCCGGGCAGTGTCAGCAGCCTATTAACCTGTAGATTCACCTCATATCAGCATTTTAATAGCATTTATTTTTTTCCCTGACAGGTTCCCTTAGGCTCAGTGGCTTGTACCATGCTGCCTGTGTAAGTATTCAAGGTTTAGATGAACCCTTTTGATTAAAAAAAAAAAAAAAAAAACTGTCTTGTAAAGTTGGAGCATTCCTTAAATTTTTATTCACTTCCAAATATACTGGCAGCAATGTCTAAGTGCTACAAGAATGATAACTTTGACCACATCATAAGAACTGGACCTCAAATAAACAGGAAGAGGATGCTCTGATTTCCTTGTTTGCAATTTCCAATAATGTGAATATCGGCGGCAGCACTGTCGTGAAGTATCTTTGCCTTCACTGGGACTTAATCCAAGAAAAACTGAAATCCAACTTGGATCAGGAGTCCTGAATGAGCTGTTCTGTCTTAAAAACATATTGTACTTGTGAAATAATATGTTACACAACAGAAAATTGTCAGATTGTACAACTACTGAATGGTTCTTCTAGCGCATTTCTTTCCCCAACTCTAATATCTTCATGAAACAATCCATTCAGTGATAATGTTTAGCACATGATACATTGATATATTATGCATCCAGTTCCACTCCCTGGGTGGGAGCGCATTCTGGCTACAGCTGCGTCTCACATAGGCCGTCTTCATGCAAACTGAGAAGGAGCTCTTCCAAATCGGGTAATATATGGTTTAATCATGGCACACACCCATAAAGTAAAAACCCAAATGACCTTTATACTTATTGAGTCATAGAAGTATCATAGAAACGAGAAACAAACTTGGGCAATGTGTGCTTGTGCTATATATATTGGTTCACCATGTTTAGTAAGTGCAGTCAGTGTATGCTAAAAACATGGACAATCACTAAATCCTACCTGAACTGTCCAAGACCAAGGGAAATTATTTAATGAAAGTCAAGATTTCTAGTTATTCAATGTTTAAACCTATTGTCTATCATAGAACATGTATTTTCTTTTCCCCATTTCTCCCATTCAGGGCCAATCCCAATTTATGATCCTAAAACTAGAGTTACATATTGCAGTTTTCTGCTTTGGAATATCACTGGCTTTAATAGAAATTAATGGACATTCTTTCATTTTTGAAAGAAGTTTTCTGCAGGGAAATCAACATGTGGTGGCTTGTGTTTTAACTGTAATAGAAGCATATATTTGAAGGGAACGTGTATTACGTTGGAAAGGGAATGGCTTAAAGGCATTGTCCAGGTTTGGGATGAAAGTCTGTAGTTACTGTATTTGACTGCAGATGAATAAATCCTCAAAGCCTGCACATCGCATGCTGCCAGGATTCTCCGGCAGCGGTGTCGAGAGCGGGAAGTCACGTGACCCTAAATATGCGATTTGTCAATTCAGGTGAACTGAGCAAGGCCAAGCTGGTCTAGTTGGCACATGATCTCATGAACACAAATCATATACTTGCAATCACATGACCATCTTATCTCGCTGTCTCCAAAGACAGTGAAAACAGAAGAAATACACAATCTTCTGATTTCCAGTTATCTCCAGGACTTGCTTATGTGTCCATTTATTTTACAGTATACCCTTCATGACAAATAAAAGATGTCCACACAGCTAAATCACACCCTTCAACAATTCTTTGTTCTCCTGAAATCAATCACTACCCTGTGAGATTTAGCAGGCCAGAAGCCTGAAAACTCCTTCAAGTGCTAAGTAGTGATGAGCGAATATACTCGTTACTCGAGATTTCCCGAGCACGCTCAGGTGTCCTCCGAGTATTTTTTAGTGCTCGGAGATTGTTTTCCTCACCTCAGCTGAATGATTTACATCTGTTAGCCAGCTTGATTACATGTGGGAATTCCCTAGCAACCAGGCAACCCCCACATGTACTTATGCTGGCTAACAGATGTAAATCATTCAGCTGCGGCGATGAAAACTAAATCACCGAGCACTAAAAAATACTTGGAGGACACCCAAGCGTGCTCGAGAAATCTCGAGTAACGAGTATATTCACTCATCACTAATGCTTAGATAATCCTCCTACAATATAGTACTCAAGTACATTAACAATTACATGCCTGGATACAGATTAAGCAGTAGCTCATTTGATTTCTGTGGGTCACTAAAATGATAGCACAGTGTGCCTACATTGTTTGACTCAGATTGACCATGCTATGCAAATAGCAAGGCGATGCATGCTAAGCACAGCAATTCAGAGTCAAATCCGACTCCTTCCTTAGGACAGCCACATGTGAAAGTATGTAAGGCACTTTGTTCTTGGTATGTAACTTAAGGAAGGCCAAGAGGTCACTCTGTCCTTGGTATGTAACCTGAGAAAGGCTGAGATGGTACTCTGTCCTCGGTATGTAACATAAGGAAGGCCAAGATGGCACTCTGTTCTCGGTATTTAACATAAGGAAGGCCAAAATGGCACTCTGTCCTTGGTATGTAACCTCAGAAAGGCCAACATGGCACTCTGTTCTTGGTATGTAACCCAACGAAGGCAGAGATGGCACTCTGGTCTCGGTAAGTAACTTAAGGAAGTCCGAGAGGGCACTCTGTCCTTGGTAGGTTAACTAAGAGAGGCCGAGATGGCCCACTGTCCTCTGTATGTAAACTATGAAAGGCCAAGATGGCACTCTGTCCTTGGTATGTAACCTCAAAAAAATAGACATGGCACTCTGTTCTTAGCATGTAACCTAAAAAAGGCTGATGTGGCACATTGTCCTCAGTATGTCACCTAAGGAAGGCCAACATGGCACTCTGTCCTCTTACATAATCTAAGTAAGGCCAAGATGGCCCTCTGTCCTTGGTATGTAATCTAAAGTAGGCCATGATGGCACCCTTTCCTTGGTATGTAACCTAAGGAAGGACGATATGGTACTCTGTCCTCGATATGTAATCTAAGGAAAGCCAAGATGGCACACTAACCTCAATGTGTAACCTAAGAAAGGCCAAGATAGTACTCTATTCTCAGTATGTAACCTAATAGAAAGCCAGAGTAAGTGAACTTCAAGTACGCTGTCGATTCAAGACCGTAATCAAAACCAAAATGTTTGAAGGTGATTTATTTGTCAACGCGTTTCAGAGTCAAATCTGACTCCCCCCTCAGGACAGCCACATGTGAAAGTATGTAAGGCACTTTGTTCTTGGTATGCAACGTAAGTAAGGCCAAGAGGTCACTCTGTCCTTGGTATGTAACCTGAGAAAGGCTGAGATGGTACTCTGTCCTCGGTATGTAACATAAGGAAGGCCAAGATGGCACTCTGTTCTCGGTATTTAACGTAAGGAAGGCCGAGATGGTACTCTGTCCTTGGTATGTAGCCTCAGAAAGACAGACATGGCACTCTGTTCTTATTATGTAACCTATAGAAATCTGAGGTGGCACATTGTATTTCAGGATGTCCTTTAAAAATAAATATATTTTTCCCTTACAAGTTTTTCACATATGAAGTGTTGTATGACCCCTCGACCTCAAAGTAAAACTGTCACCAATCACCTACAGGCCTCATAAATTAAGTGATTGTGCAGAGATGCTTACTGAATATTGTCAGATTTAAAAAAAAACTCTTTATCCCATAGGAAATATCTTTGAACTTTTTCAAAGTATAGTAAAAATAACACCATATTTACAGTAGTGAAGCGTATACAGAACAAAACATACTGCAAGATACTCTGCCAAAATGATAATATAATATATACACTGTATCAGACACACATATAGACTCAATGTATAGATTAAAAGAAACCTGTTGTTATTAACCTACCCAGCATAATTACATTTATTCTGTCCAACAGTGTTCCGGTTTCAGTCACAAGGGCGGCACCAGCATGGTTTTAGGGCGCTTATAACGGCACTCTTGGCCCTTATTGACACTGTCTCTGCATTGGGTCTGACTGTCAGCTAGGGCCAGGGTGCAGTTACAGTTGCCATTCTCTATACAAAGAACGGTGACTTAACACATGTCAGCACAGCCCCGATGACTGAAACTGGAACACTGACAGGGAAAATAAAGCTAATTTTCACCCCGCAGAGCTTGGTTAAGTGTGGGTGCCAGGCAGGTTCATAACGCTATTAACCTACAGATTAACCCCATATCTGCAATTAATAGCTTTTTCTGGTGACAGGTTCCCTTTAAATGATTGTATAAATAATTAATTGGTGTCATTTCATCATGTCAGTGGGTGTAAGAAGACACAGACCTTCTGCAGTGCATTAGAATTTTAAATCTGCCAGCATCTGCCTCAGGGATTTTTTGCTTTCCTTTTTATCAACAAGTTGGGTTATTATGGGTTGAACTCAATGGACTTGTGTCTATTTTCAAACCTAAAAACTATGAAATTATGCAAATATTTGCCTGTACACCTTACATAGCTGATGGACTAATGCTCAGTTTGATCCTTATTTTGCTCAGTATTATTTGTTGGGGTAGAATTTGGAGGCCATTACAGTGGCATGTAAAAGGTTGGGCACCCCTAGTCAAAGTGACTGTTATTGTGAACTGTTAAGCAAGTTGAAGATGTCATGACCCCTAAAAAGCCTAAAGTTAAAGACAACACATTTCCTTCGTATTTTAGGCAAAAAATATATTTTACATTTCAAAAATTACAAGAAGGAAAATGTGCCAATTCAAAAATTAGGGCACCCTTGGACATTTGTGCTCAGATAACTTTGACAAACCTTTCAGACCTTAATTAGCCTGTTAGGGTTATGGCTTGTTCACTATCATTGTTAGGAAAGGCCAGGTGATACAA
The DNA here is from genome assembly GCF_051348905.1 of Ranitomeya variabilis. Lineage (NCBI taxonomy): Eukaryota > Metazoa > Chordata > Amphibia > Anura > Dendrobatidae > Ranitomeya > Ranitomeya variabilis. The sequence continues at coordinate 193,036,485 of NC_135238.1, forward strand.
ATTTCCAGCTTTATAAAAACCCAGCCTCCTCTAACCTTCTGCTAAAAACAGCAGCCATAGGTTCTTCTAAGCAGCTGCCTAGTACTCTGAAAATGAAAATAGTGGAGGCCCACAAAGCAGGAGAAGGCTATAAGAAGATAAATCATTTTCAAGTTGCACTTTCCTCAGTTTGAAATGTTATTAAGAAATAGCAGTTAACAGGAACAGTGGAAGTCAAGATAAGGTCTGGAAAGCCAAGCAAAATTTCACTGAGAGTTGCTCATAGAATTGCTAGAGAGGCAAATTGGAATCTCTGCTTGAGTGCAAAAGATCTTCAGAAATTTTTAGCAGAATCTGGAGTTGTGGTACATTGTTTACTGTTCAGAGACTCCTGCTCAAATATGGCATTCATAGAAGAGTCAGACTCATGAGAAGCAAACCTCTCCTGCGTCCTCACCATAAAATTCAGCATCAGAAGTATGCAAAAGAACATCTAAACAAGTCTGGTGCATTTTGGAAACAAGTCCTGTGGACCGATGAGGTTAAAATAGAACTCCTTTGCCACTATGATCAAACATATGTGTGGGAAAAAAAGGCACAGAATTTCAGAAAAAGAATATCTCGCCAACCATTAAACATGGGGGTGGATCAATCATACTTTAGGGTTGTGTTGCAGCCAAGGTCAAGGGGGAACATTTCACAAGTAGAGGGAAAAATGCATTCATTGACATTTCAACAAATTCTTGATGCAAACATAACACTATTTGTAAATATGCTGAAGATGGCTGCTACAAATGAATAATGATCTTAAGCACACATCAAAATCCACAATATACTACCTCAAAAGGCGCAAGCTGAAAGTTTTACAATGGCCCTCACAGTCCCCTGATCTGAACATCATTGAAAATCTGTGGCTAGACCTCAAAATAGCAGTGCATGCAAGACAACCCAGGAATCTCACAGAACAGGAAGAATTGTGTGAAGAAGAATGGAGGAAAATCCCTGAAACAAAAATTGAAAGGCTCTTGGCTGGCTACAAAAAACATTTACAAGATATAATACTTTCAAAAGAGGGTGCTAATAAGTATTAACCATGCATAACAGTATTTTTGACCAGAGTTGCCCAAGCTTTTACACTGTAGGTGATGGGCCAATCCTGTACATATCTGTAGTTTTGACTGCAATTAATCTAATGAGGACTTTAGGCAAAGGCTACATTTCCTGGACCACTCCAGACTAAAATGATTTAAATGAAGTAAGTCCAAATCTGAGGTTCTTATTAAGGCAGATATAGGTTCTTATTAAGGCAAATATTTTCACAAATTATATTTTTTTTAGTATAAATTACAATGAAAACCGATGGTGATAAACAAAGGTCAGTTTAACTTTGATATAAGTTGTTTTGGGGGCCTTAGTGTCCAAAGCAAGTGATTTACAATAAACACCGACGCCCTCTGTTTCTTAAGTTCAGCATGATGGCAGACAAATGGGCAAATATTCATGTGTCTCCTGTTTGTCTTATTACTTCATCACTAGAGATGAGTGGATCGATCTGCGGAGATTCAAATTTGAGTCGCATTTCCTGACCTTTGGTGTTTCATACAAATTGGAACACTTTGAAACTTGATTCATGGTTCATAAAAAAAATGTGCCTGGCATCATTTTTCACACTGCTGAAGCATCAGGGAGCTGTCTAATGTCTGTCCGAGGAGAAAAGGTATCGTGCCCGCACTGCTGCCTTATGCGATCACCTTACGGTGTGCCTTGTAAAGCTGCTCCAGTATAACTACCCACTCATCCATGCAATGGCACTCCGGGTGCACTTCCAAAAAAGTACATAACAATTCAATGAAAAAAGAAAAGAAAAACGGCTTGCACTCACCAGGCCCGATGAACAGTAATAGTCTTTATTAGAACATATGCAGTAAAATCAGGGAGAACGTGTCCATGTAGGATGACAGCTGTTTCGCGCACACCCGCGCTTCCACTGATCCGATGTCATAGAGGAAATGAGGTAACCATTTATGCAAAAGTAACCTCCTCCCATCCAATGACATCACACATAACAATCCCCTCCTATACAAAATGTGAATACAAAAAACATCACCCAAAAGAAAAAGCCATTATTAAAACTTCGATTAAAACATTGCAGCTTAAACCCAAAATAAAAGGGAAAGTGAAAAGGGAAAATCAATATGTACTGTAACATTCATGGCAAATTAATCTATAAAAAGACCGACATGTCGATTCTCTCATCCAGGACCATTGGTCCTACGGCATTCAGATTACCGCCCCCCTGTGGTAGAGACACCCTTTCTAAACCTACAAAGGAAAGCAATTTAATATCGCCATGGTGCGCCTGCCTGACATGATTAATGAGACGGGGAACCCCCTTCCCCGTGCGGACCGAATTAAAATGCTCTCTTATCTGAACAAAAAGGGGACGGTAAGTCTTACCTATATAATACAAGCCACAAGGGCATAATATAGCGTACACCATGTGTGTGGTTTTGCAGGAAATAAACTCATGTACCACATGATCTATGGGACCAATTTTAAAGGTTTTTCCCGTAAGGTGATAAGAGCAAAAATTGCACTGTCCGCATTTAAAGTTGCCTTTAGGGGTGCCCTCTGTTAACCAATTTTTACATTTTGACTGTACCCGATTGTGTACCAACATATCCTTTATACTTTTACTTCGACGGCTAGCAAACAAAGGACCATTTCTAGCTCTCTCTTCTAGGTCGCTATCCTTACTCAAAATATCCCAGTTTTTTCTTATCACGGACCTAATATAATTGTCCATGGGACCAAACTTAAAAGAGAAATTGGGATGAGGACAATGATGCCTTTTCGCAGTTTACTAACTACCTGGGGTGCGTGAATACCATGAATATGAGGTTCACGTCTCATTTTGGGGTCACAACTTTAGAGTTTTTAGATGTAAAAGTGGAAATAATGGAGGGTACCGTACAGTCAAGGGTTTTTCGAAAACCCACTTCTACGAATTCGCTACTTCACTTTGACAGTGCACTTCCTCAGTACATCAAACATTCCCTGCCTTATAGCCAATTTCTCAGAGTCAAGAGGGTAAATAGCACATTGGCAGGCTATAGGGAACAATCAACAGAGCTATATAAGCGGTTCCGAAATCTGGGTTATCCATCTGCGGTTTTAGATGTGGCCCTGGATAGGGTAGACTCTCCCCCTCCCAGCAATGAAAAAAAAACAGGATAAACACATGGTGGGCAAAAAACGCTTTATTTTCTCTTTTAAGTTTGGTGCAATTTTTGCTCTTATCACCTTACGGGAAAAACCTTTAAAATTGGTCCCATAGATCATGTGGTACGTGAGTTTATTTCCTGCAAAACCACACACGTGGTGTACGCTATATTATGCCCTTGTGGCTTGTATTATATAGATAAGACTTACCGTCCCCTGTTTGTTCAGATAAGAGAGCATTTTAATTCGGTCCGCACGGGGAAGGGGGTTCCCCGTCTCATTAATCATGTCAGGCAGGCGCACCATGGCGATATTAAATCGCTTTCCTTTGTAGGTTTAGAAAGGGTGTCTCTACCACAGGGGGGCAGTAATCTGAATTGGCTCCTTTTGAGACGTGAGGCAATATGGATAATGCGCACGAATGCCGTAGGACCAATGGGCTTGAATGAGAGAATCGACATGTCGGTCTTTTTATAGATTAATTTGCCATGAATGTTACAGTACATATTGATTTTCCCTTTTCACTTTCCCTTTTATTTTGGGTTTAAGCTGCAATGCTTTAATCGAAGTTTTAATAATGGCTTTTTCTTTTAGGTGATGTTTTTTGTATTCACATTTTGTATAGGAGGGGATTGTTATGTGTGATGTCATTGGATGGGAGGGGGTTACTTTTGCATAAATGGTTACCTCATTTCCTCTATGACATCGGATCAGTGGAAGCGCGGGTGTGCGCGAAACAGCTGTCATCCTACATGGACACGTTCTCCCTGATTTTACTGCATATGTTCTAATAAAGACTATTACTGTTCATCGGGCCTGGTGAGTGCAAGCCGTTTTTCTTTTCTTTTTTCATTGGAGCTGTCTAATGTCTGTTTGCGTTGCTCTGTAATGCTCTGCACCTATGGCATGTAGCATACTGTATTATCATACATTGAACAATGGTGTTCAGTACCTGGGCAATCACAGATCAGCGGTTCCCAGAGGAGCACAATTTGTGCGGCAGAGCTGTCTTTCATCTCAAGAGTCACTGAGTAAGTCTCTCTCTTCTGTGGTCTGTAAGCTCTTATGGTCACTGGGCTCCTCTTTCTCTCCTGTAGAGTGTAAACTCTTATGGTCAGCGGCATCCTCTCTCACTCTTTTATAGAATGTAAGCTCTTATGGTCAGCGGAGTCCTCTCTCACTCTTCTATAGAATGTAAGCTCTTATGGTCAGCAGAGTCCTCTCTCTCTCTTCTGTAGAGTGTAAGCTCTTATGATCAGCGGTATTCTCTCTTTGTTCGGTAGAGTGTAAGATCTTATAATCAGCAGGGTCCTCTCTCTCTCATGTAGAGTGTAAGCTCTTTAGGTCAGTGGGGTCCTCTCTTCTGTAGAGTGTAAGCTCTTATGGTTAGCGGGGGCCTCTCTCTCTACTTTACCCAATGTGTATTTTCTGAGCAAGCTTTCCAATCCGAAGATTCATATGAATTAATTCACTGCAAAACACATATTCTGGTCAAATTCGGCAAGCTGACCAATTCAAATTTCAAGCAATCAGCACATCTCTATTCATCATTAATCCACACCACATCCTGTAATAGGGAGCAATGTTTCAGCCACCGCAGGCACCATTGGCGCCCTAGGCAGCTGTCTATTTTATCTACCATATGTCACTTATCCGGTCCTAGTAACATGTGTATTGTAGGAGATTCATGCAAAACCAAGTTAACATTCCTAGATCATGGAAAGTGTAAAGTATTGGTTCTTTAACATTGAGTAATAGTATAGCAGATATTGTTCTTAGCAATAATATAATTTTACTTCTATGTAATCATCTACCAATGTATCAATTATGCCATTCTAAGGCAGTACAATAATGTGCACTGGGCCTAAAGAACATGACCAAATAACTGCTCAGATTCTAGAAACATAAAGGATGGACACCATGGCTCCACCATGTCCAAATCTGTGTTTGTCTTTGTCGAGATGCCTGTTCAGCTGTGTCGCAAGCTGTGTGGATGGTTTATGGTTCAAGGCTCTTTTCCCAGTTTCTTCAAATTGTTTCCTCAGGAATAGCTGGACTTGCTGATTTCAGTAAACTTTTCAAATTATTGGTTCAAGATGTTCCAATTTTCTTTTTTTTCTCTTGTAACTTGGACTTTGAACTCTGGGGAATTGTCTGCTTTGTGCAATGGGCCTGTGGTAATAACTAAATATGGGTATTAAGTTTATGTCAGCCTTTGTAGTAAACCACCATGAAGATACGTGTGTAGGGGTTTAGCCCAGAGGAGGGGTGAAGACCCCAACCCAGGCAATGCATTGTTTACAGCTGCAGAGGGGCATCCTTACAATAGTGGTTTATTTTTCAGGTCAGTTTGATTATGGTGATGCACAAATTATATACTGTATATTCTCAAGTATAAGCTGACCCGAGTATAAGCCGAGACCCCTAATTTTCCCACAAAAATCTGGGAAAGCTTAATGACTCGAGTATAAGCCTAGGGTGGAAAATGCAGCAGCTAGCGGTAAATGTCAAAAATAAAAATAGATACCAATAAAAGTAAAATTATTTGAAACATCAGTAGGTTAAGTGTTTTTGAATATCCATATTGAATCAGGAGCCCCATATAATGCTGCATGCAGTTCATAATGGGCCCCATAAGATGCTTCATACAAAATATGCCCCATATAATGCTCCATACAGTTTATGATGGGCCCCATAAGATTCTCCATACAGACATTTGCCCCATATAATGCTGCACAAATGCTGATTATGGCCCCATAAGATGCTCCATAGAAATATTGGCCCCGTATAATGCTGCACAAATGCGGATTATGGCCCCATAAGATGCTCCATAGAGATGTTTGCCCCATATAATGCTGCACATGGCCCCATAAGATGCTCCATAGAAATATTTGCCCCATACAATGCTGCAAAAATGCTGATTATGGCCCCATAAGATGCTCCATAGACTATTATGCCGCATATGCTGTTGCTGCGATTAAAAAAAAAAAATCACATACTCACCTCTCGTTGCTCAGGCCCCCGGCACTTGCTATATTCACCTGTCCGCGTTCCACCGTCGGCGCCGCTGTGTCTTTCACATCCTGTGCACTGACTATTCAGACAGGGGGCGGCACGCACTCTAATCGTGTCATCGCGCCCTCTGACCTGAGCCTCACTGCAGAGGATGCAGAAGACAGAGCGGTGCTGACGGTGGAACGGGGGACAGGTGAATATCGCGTACTGCCCCCTGTCATACTCACCTGCTCCTGGCGCTGTCCCTGCATGTCCCTAGTTCTCCGTGCGCCGGCAGCTTCTTCCTGTATTGAGTGGTCACATGGTACCACTCATTACAGTAATGAATATGCGGCTCCACCCCTATGAGAGTGGAGTCGGGTCCATATTCATTACTGTAATGAGCGGTACCATGTGACCGCTCAATACAGGAAGAAGCTGTCAGCGCCCGGAGAACTAGGGACGTGCAGGAACCGCGCCAAGAGCAGGTGAGTATGGTTAGACAGCTCCCGCTCCCCCCCCTGCTGACCCCTGGGAATGACTCGAGTATAAGCCGAGAGGGGCAATTTCAGCCTAAAAAAATGGGCTGAAATTCTCGGCTTATACCGTATATACGGTAGTTGGTTTATGTTTTACAAAATAAAAATATAAAAGTAAAAATAAACTGTGGCTTCTGTAAGTCAAATATTCACTTATAGTCTAAGTCTTGACATTGAATATGGCTATGACAGTCATTGCCTGGCTGAAATTTTGAATGTGACAATGATAGGTGGCAACATCATTAAAACGCATGTGATTAAGGCTACTATCACACTAGTGTCGTGCACTGCACGTCGCTATGCGTCGTTTTGTAGAAAAAACGCATCCTGCAAAAGTGCTTGCAGGATGCGTTTTTTCTCCATTGACTTGCATTAGCGACCCAGTGCGACGCATTGCCACACGTCGCAACCGTCGTGCGACGGTTGCGTCGTGTTGCGTTGGACCGTCGCCACCAAAAAACATTGCTTGTAACGTTTTTGGTGCGTTGTTCCCATCTTTTCCGACCGCGCATGCGCAGCCAGAACTCCGCCCCCGCTTCCCCGCACCTCACAATGGGGCAGCGGATGCGTTAAAAACAGCATCCGCTGCCCCCGTTGTGCGGCGCTTGCACAGTATGCACAAACCACAAACTCATACATTACCGTTGATAACACACTACGCCATCATGGATTAAAATCCCGCAGGGCATGCAATGTCCCCCTGCTCATGCCAGCACATGTTCAGGCCCATTTGAAGTCTGTCAATGACCAGCTGAATGATCCAGAGGAGGCATGGGAGAAGAAGGTCATGTGATCAGTTGAGACCAAAATATAACTTTTTGGTATCAACTCTACTCACCGTGTTTGGAGAAAGAAGAAGGATGAGTACAACCCCAATAACAACTGTCCCAACTGTGAAGCATGGTGGGGGAAACATTGTACTTTTGGGGGGCTTTTCTGCAAAAGGGACAGGACTACTGCACTGTATTGAAGGAAAGAAGGATAGCGAAATTTTGTCCAACAATCTCCTTCCCTCATTAAGAGCTTTGAAGATGGGTTATGGCTGGATCTTCCAGCATGACAATGACCTGAAACACACAGCCAGGGCAACTAAGGAGTGTATCCGTAAGCATTTTAAGAAGCTTTCCAGTAGCATTTCAAGGACTTTGAGTGGCCTATCCAGTCTCTTGACCTGAACTCAATAGAAAATCTTTGGAGGGAGCTGAAACTCAATGTTGCCAGCAACAGCCCCCAAACCTGAAAGGTCTTGAGAAGACCTATATGGAGGAGTGGGCCACAATCTCTGCTGAGGTATGTGCAAAATTCGTCAAGAACTACAGGAAAGTCTGACCTCTGTACTTGCAAACAAAGATTTCTGTACCAAATTTTAAGTTCTGTTTTTCTTTTGTATTAAATACTTATTTCATGCAATAAAATGCAAATTAATTATGAAAAAAATCGTACAATGTACAATTTGTTCCACCTCCCCAAATATCTGGATAGGCAGTCCGTGATGGCGGATACATGTTGCCTACACTGTTTTGTGCTCATGCAGTGTTAGGTAGTAATAAGCTGTGACATTTAGGGGGGCAGATTCACTCTCAGACAGCTCTGCTGATCAGTTCCCTCCAATGTGAAGATACACTTTATTGGATACTAGTAGAATACCCGTGGCTTCGCTCTCGGAAAATATGTTAAATTATTGGTTATGGTAGCTAAAGTCAAATTTTCAGTGTCACCCTGAAATTGACATTTTCGGAGTGCTAGAACCCATCAACATAACCTTATACCAAAGTGATAAATCAGAGAAAACTTAACTTTTAATTTAGTATCTCTAAAACAGACACAAACATATAAAAACAATCACCATGCAGCGAACCATGCTGGCTACTTGCACCCTGCACAGCAGATCCTGTTTTAAATCCTACCTACCAGATGAGGTTGGCACCCTAAACACAAAAAAACAAGAATTGATGCCCCTGCTCCTCGGCGGCTGTCTCTGAATCTCCTAGATGGCCCTGTGCTGGTGAGTCACATAATCATCCAATTATACACACAGGAAAGAGGAGTAACAGAGAGATTGCCAATTTGAGGACTAACTACACGAGTTAGACAATGATAATGATTGCAATGTCAATAGCGTGAATAGTAACACAATAACAAAGTGGTAGGTGCATAGAAATTTGTACCTCACTATGCTGTTCCCGGCTGAAGTAACACCAGCCTGACAGTGGAGGTTGGCACCCTACTTGTCAGCGGATATGGCGCCCCTGCCCAACGGCGACTGTCCCCAAGAGTTGGCTGTATGTTGATTGTTTTTATATGTTTGTATCTGTTTTAGAGATACTTATTAAAAGTTAAATTTTATCTAATTTATCACTTTGGTATAAGGTTATGTTGTTGGGTTCTTGAATTTTTGACCTTATTAGTACATCTTCTCACTGACGAGGGCCAACAGCCTGAAACACCGTGTCTGCAAACTGAGATACTGATTTGGCTTTTATCCTAAGTCATATTGCACGACTCGTTAGAGGGTTGATTGTGACTTGTAGGATCGCTACTTCAACAGGTGGCACTATAGAGTTTAAGTCCTCTTTTTCTCTGAAGAGGCAAGTTGCATAGTACATCTTTGAACATTTGACATTTTCAGAGTGCTACTCTAAATTTTTATTATTTTGACATTTTACTAATTTGTTGTAACATTGTTGTTATCTAGTTGCCCATAGCAGCCAATCAGAGATTAGCTTTCAATTTAGCTCAGCAGCTACAGTGATGAAAACTCCCTGTATAGTAATCAATAATGACAATCTTACTATGAGGCATTTTTCTCCTGACCAATATTGCTGCTCAGTAATGGTCGTCCGTTTGCGTAGGGTGCATCCATCTGAGTGTGTTTGCATGCGTGTCTGGTCCTTGCATGCGTGTGTGTGTGGTATTTTTGGGGTGGTGTTGAAGTATTTGTGGGGTGGTGTTTGTGTTGTGGGTGTCTAGAATAGTCTGGTGTTTGTGTGGTGTGTTGTGGCATTTGTGTGGTGTTGTGCTGTCTGTGTGATGTTTGTAAAGTGTTTGTGAAATGTTTGTGTGTTGTGTGTGCTGGTGCAGCCCCTTTTGCAGCGACTCTTTGGCGCCGTCGCTATAATCCGTCCCTGTCAGTCACAACTATTGTTTTCCCCTCAGCGCTTTTACTTTGACCTTCACATTTCTCCTTTATATATGTATAGGGCCTAACTTCGAAGGCCCCAATCTCATGACGGAGGGACGCTAGCGAGATTTAACGTGTGCAGTATTCTGCTCATGTGGGTGGAGAGGGGGCATGCCAAATTTCACCCAAATTGGGCGAGAACTGTGGATTTGTATAGAGTGGGCTTCTACAGATTTTGAGTTTTATATACTGTATATAGATGGACACCTTCGGGATAATAAGTATTGAGTTCTATGCTCACCATGGAAAGGATGCAAATGCATTGTGTGCTAAGAAAAAAGCGAAACTTAGAGGATTCACCAGCTGACTGATATGCTAGTGGACCTCTCCATGTTAGTAGGTCTGGGGCAAATGTCCCCTCTGCCTCCTGCAAGCTAAATTACCTTTGCAAGTCCTCAAAGCAAAGTAGGTCTAGAGGAAGAGAAACCACAGCATAGGGTGAGGTTTTTTTATTTCTTGTTCTTTGTTTTCAGTTCCTTAGCAACAGTTTATGCTCTACCCAAAAGTACTCAATGTCCACTAATCATTAAATCATTATTATACAATACTCTTTTTATCAGTAATGGTTTATTTCTTCATTATATTTATATGTGGATTTTTTTTAGAGATGACCAAATCTGCTGAAATTCAGTTTAGCAGATTCACGCGGATTTGAAAAGGAATTTTAATTTTCATTTGAATTTATTTGCTTCAAATTGAATCTTAAAAAGGCCATACCCAGCCATTTTGTTGATAAAAAAATAACAAATAAAGTATTTGTAGAATTTAATAAAGCAGAACATCTCTTTCCAGTACTATAGAAAAATATAAATGTAAGAACTTTTCCTACATGTTTCGAACTGAAGCCCAGTCCTTACTCCATAAGTATATTTTTATAATACTGAAAATATTCTGTTTTATTCAGTTCTACAAATAATTTAAAAAAAATATTTTTTATCCAAAAATGGCTGGATAGCCTTACCTTTTTCCTATTGCTACCACTGAGCAGGAGTGGTCTTTCATCTGAGCCAAGGATTCGCTGGCTATTTCAACGTGTGTGATCTGGATCACACTTTCCTATTTGTTACAAATTGAATCTAATTTATCATGTGTTGGTGTCTCTGCAGACCCTAGACCATAATAAAATAGGTAAAAAAACAAAAATATAAAACAAACAAACTATACTTACCTCTGTCCAGCTATGCAGCCTCTTTCAGCTTTAGGGTTCGCTCTCATATAACACTGCCGAGTGCAATGCAATGTTTTATCATATAGCACTCAGACTAATGTTATACTATGGGGCAGGGCAGGTAAGTACTGGGAGATTAGATGACTGATGTGCAGAGGAAACAGGATGTGGATGGCTTTGTATGCCATGGTTAGCGTTTTGAGCTGGAGTCTCTGGGCAATGAGGAGACAGTAAATGGATTGACAGATAGGAAAGGCCAGGGAATAGCGGGAGGATAGGTGGATTAGTCGTGCACAAGAGTTTAGGATAGATTGGAGGGATGCAAGAGTGTTAGAGGGAAGGCCACAAAGGAGGAGGCTGCAGTGTTCAAGTGTTTTTGAAGATTCTTGGTTGAGGAATGTACGAATCCGGGAAATATTTTTGAGTTGTTGTCGGCAGGAAATAGATAGCACTTGGATACGTGATTTGAAGAAGAGATCAGTATCAAGGGTTTCCCCGAGGCAGCGACCTTGTGGGATGTTGAAGAGTGCGTAGCCATTGACTCTGATGGATAAGTCTGTTTGGGGGGTTGAGTGACGTAGGGGAAAGATGATGAATTTTCTTTTATCCACGTTAAGTTTCAGAAAACTAGTAGAGAAGAAGGATGAAATAATATACAGACATTGTAGGATTCTAGTTAGTAAGGAGGTGATATCGAGTCCAGAGAGGTAGATCTGTGTGTTATCAGCATCGAGGTGATACTGAAAGCCGTGGTGCTCTATGAGTTGTCCCAGGCCGAAGGTGTACATCGAGAAGAGTAGGGGTCCTAGAACTGAACCTTGGATGACACAGATAGATAGGGAGCGAGATGAGGAGGTGCCATGTGAGTGAGAGATGCTGAATATCCAGTCTGTTAGGTATGAGGATATCCAACATAGGGCCAGGTCTGAGATGCCAAGAGATGAGAGAATCTGTAGTAAGAGGGAATGGTCCACTGTGTCAAAGGAAGAGGACATTTCTAGGAGGAGGAGGCAGAGTAGTGTTGCTTGGATTTGGCAGTTAGTAGGTCATTGGTAAATTTAGTCAGGGCAGTTTCAGTTGAATAATGCAGGCAGAAGCCAGATTGTAAGCTGTTGAAGAGGGAGAAGAGTTGGGAAGATAGTTCAAAATGCTAGTTAGTATGATAGTTATTCCAGTGGTTTTGAGACATAGGGGAGAAGTGATATGAAACAATAGCTAGACAGAGAGAATAGGTCAAGTTAGGATTTTTGGAGAATGGATGTGATTGAGGCATGTTTGAAGCATGAGGGGAAGACGCCAGTTGATAGTGTCAAGTTGAAGAAATGGGGTAGGGTTAGGATGAGGTGGGACTTTGGTAAGGTTTTGGATGAGGTGGGACGGCATCAGGTCAAGTGCACAGGTAGCGAGATGTGATCTGGAGAGTAGAGAGGAAACTTGATCGTCTGTAATAGCGGAGAAGCTGGTTTTGAAGTAGAAGATCTGAGCATTTTTGAGGAGATGCTGTGGGGACTTTAGGACAAAGCTTTGTCTGATGTTATCAATGTTCTGCTTGAAGAATGAGACAAAGTTTTCAGCTGAGATGAGAGGAGAGGAGGATTAAGGGTACCGTCACACAGTGAAATTTCCATCGCTGCGACGGCACGATTCGTGACATCGCAGCGTCGTATGAATATCGCTCCAGCGTCGTAGACTGCGGTCACACTTTGCAATCACGGCGCTGGAGCGATGCCGAAGTCCCCGGGTAACCAGGGTAAACATCGGGTTACTAAGCGCAGGGCCGCGCTTAGTAACCCGATGTTTACCCTGGTTACCAGCGTTAACGTAAAAAATAAAAACAGTACATGCTCACATTCCGGTGTCTGTCCCCGGCGTTCTGCTTCTCTCCACTGTGTAAGCGCCATAGCCGGAAAGCAGATGCTCGCTTTCCGGCCGGCAGGCGCTCACAGTGCAGAGAAGCTGAGACGCCGGAGGACTGACACCGGAATGTAAGTATGTACTGTTTGTTTTTTTTACGTTTACGCTTGTAACCAGGGTAAACATCGGGTTACTAAGCGCGGCCCTGCGCTTAGTTACCCGATGTTTACCCTGGTTACAAGCGAACACATCGCTGGATCGCTGTCACACACAACGATCCAGCGATGTCAGCGGGTGATCAAGCGACGAAAGAAAGTTCCAAACGATGTGCTACGACGTACGATTCTCAGCAGGGTCCCTGATCGCTGCTGCGTGTCAGACACTGCGATATCGTAACGATATCGCTAGAACGTCACGAATCGTACCGTCGTAGCGATGGAAATTTCACTGTGTGATGGTACCCTTACTGGGGGATAGAGGAGAGAACTGAAAATGTTGATTAGCTGTTTAAAGTTGTGAGACAGGGAGAATATGACAGATGAGAACTAGATATTTTTCTGGCTGTGACTGTGGACTTGAAAGTACTGAGGGACTGTTTAAATGGAATCCCACCTTAGTTCTTAAGTCACACTGGTATGCCAGGGTTGCTTGTTGATTGTGCGAGCTTTGATATGTGTGAGTGGGTGACCAATTTGAGAGCTACATGAGAGAGAATCAGGTCACAGTAAACTGATCAGAGTTTGCGCTGAGTGTCATTACGATAACATATTCGATTTTCTCTCATTGTAAAAACTGGGGATATATGGAGTCACATAGACTTGATTGATGCCATATTAGAGCACCCCACAAACTCAGAACTTAAATAAAGATGATATGCAGACACTAATCTGGTTTTCATAGATTTTTGCCTGTGATCTGAGAGCACCATCATTCGTTTAATGACACCAATCAACGTTTTCTTGAATTCTGTGCAGTCTCATAACACCCTAAATTTCTACAAGTGTGATATATAAAGACAACGTGCCATGAATTAATGCTTTTCCTGCATACATACTTTTTATGACTATTTCGCTGAGGTGCTATAAATATTATTGCACTTTTCCTTTGTGAGAAGTATATGATTTTACATCAGAGCTCTTCCGTTTGGCTAACAATGATTTAGATGAGGAAGACTGACACATTGACTCTCCGGAGGATTTTGCTTTATAGATTATGAAGCATTTGTCTCTAATAATAACCGTCAAAGCAATAAAGTTCAAAAGAATTATACATGAACTCTACTGACCTATCATAACTCTATTAGATTCTCTACAGTGTAAGTGATATTGTCAGCAACAATCTAGAGGCGTTGTTCCTTTGATAGATGAAAGCCGTTGGCAATGAATTTTCAGTTCTAGCTTAAAGTAATGTGCAGCAATGAAATTATCTATGGTTAATAAAGTAGCCATACTTAAAGGCAGCTCTCGCTGTAATCTCGCAGTAATCATTTCAGGTTGTGTTGTTTTTTCTCATTGCACTATTAAAAATGATTGTGGAATATTTTTCCATTTAAGATGCATATATGAATAAGTGGGAAAAATCATACTGTATATATCATACCAAATTTTTTAAATCAAGACACAAGCCTGAATAAACCTACAGCAAATGAACTACTCATTTCCACTATGATGCATGTTTTTAATAAATTTGGCACTTCTAGTAACCAAATTCTTATTTTGACCTTTTTCAAAACTTTTCATGTTCAAAAAATGTCTAAACAAGATAAATTTGGCATATGGAATGTTCTCCACATTGTGGCACAAGTTATGGCAGCGTTGTGATGCATTTCATGAGTTAATCTCAACTGGTGTGGTAACTTCAATCTTCTTATTACAAGCTAGCGGCAAATTATCAAGCAGGGAACTACAAAAGTGTATAAAAGTTGTAAGAGCAAAATTAACGACCTTAGTAGCCCAATAGGTCAGCAGGTAGCCGTGCTAGGGGTGATCCGACACTAACATTTACACTTATCCTAAATGTCTGTCTATTTAATGTCATAATCTAATCTCTCTTCTAATATCTCCCTATAATTCCCTGACTACACTATATAACATCTTTATTTATTTTTACCTACTTCCTGTATGGTGATGCTTCATTTGCGAGACCCCCAGTGCATGCTGGGATACTCAAAAGGAGTCACTGCTTCTATCCTGGAACAAAGTGTTATCAGTGACATCAGTTTCAGCGGATGGGATAGTCCCTGCTGTTCTGAGCATGCGCTGGTTGTCAATTCCGACTTAAGCTCAGTAGGATCTTGAAAAGCATGAAAACAAGAGACCAGCCCCACCCATGCAAGTGATGTTAGTTTAGCAGGTGGTATGGTCTCTGCTTTTCCTGCTCTCCCATTGTCTCCTTTCAATGAACACTGACAGTGCGCTCTCTTGCAGGCTTGTCACTTCTCATCATAGCCAGCAAGTGAGTGCACTGTCACTAAGTATTAAAAATAATATTGCACAGTGAAAAGATCCTACTGAGTAGCTCATCCCCTGAAGCAGATGTCGATAATGATGATGTCATGTTTGAGTATCCCAGGATGCACTGGAGGTTCTCAAATGAAGCATCATCAAGCAGGAAGTTCTAAAAACAGCTAAAAAATAAGTTAGTGTAATGAGGGTATGATGGGGATTTTTTTTCATTAATGTATATTAGAAGGTTAATTTGATATTTAAAATTATTAGTTTTAAGGACTTTTTAACTGACATGTTTTACATTCTAGAATTATAAACGTAAGATTACAATTTTGGCAAAATGCATCATTCACTATAACGACAATGATTAAAAAATGTTTCATAAAAGTCATGAACTATAGCACAATACCAGGATGTTAATACTTTTGTTGCTTTTGGTTGTGAAAAGTGAAAAAAATAGATCTCTGAATGAATCCTCTGAACAGTAAGTGAAAAAGAGGAAGAATATTTGGTCACATATAATAGCGGTAAAGGTCAATTTTGGTTGCTTATGTTAATGTGAACAATAAATTTTTTAATGTAAAAGGATGGGTAAGAAAATGTTTCAACTTTTGTTGGTCGCAATGTCTTACCAGCATTTTTCGTATGATTATTTTTTGTGGTTTTATTGACAACTCGGCTGTCCAATATGAGACTGGGAGGTGCTGAGCTCTCATCAGATGCTTAAGGTTCCTTTGATTATTCAGCAATATAACCGAACTGGCAATCCCAGATAGGTGTCAGCTGTAGCTTCAGCTAAATGTGCTCCGTTCACTCTGTGCTTTTTATTTTGCTTGTTGATGCATCGCTGCCTGACCTTAGACCTCGTTCTGACCAACTGTCTGTTTAACCCCTGTGCTCTCATCAGCTATCCTCCTAGTATTTTGACCTCAGACTGTTACCTGACTGTTGAGGAGAGAAAACAAGGACAAGATCTTGGACACTGTCACTTCTGTGGTCTCACTGAACATTTTGTCAAGAATTGGCCAACTAGTCCTCAGGCAAGCAAACCAGCGAGAGAATGTCTGAGTCTGGGTGATGGCCAAGGAGGTCACCCAGACTCTTAGGTGCCTTTTTCTTCCTCTGATAAAGTACTGATGAATACAGTGTTATCCTTCAAGGACCAGGTGTTATCAGCATTGGCATTCATTGACTACGGGTCTGCTGCTAACTTTATTGCTTCGGGACTGGTACTAAAATTAGGATTGGGGATAGTTAGTTTAGAAACACCCATTCAAATCTTTGCCATTGAGAACACACCATTAGCCAGGAATCTGATCAAGAGGGTAGTGGTGGATTTGATGCCCCAAGTGTTTCCACTCTGAATTCATCTCTTGTTTTCTTTTGGATAATTTACCTGCTGGGTTGGTACTGGGCCTTCCATGGCAGCATATTAACAATCCTGTTATTAATTGGTGTCAGAAGGAAATTGTTAAATGGAGCCCCAGTTGTTATAAGAAATGTCTAACATCTGTACAAATATGCTCTGCTAGTCTAAAGGGTCTGCCGGGATACCTGAATAACTTTGGAGATGTGTTCTGGGAAAAACTACCTCCACATTGTCCTTATGATTGTGCTATTAATCTTGTCCCTAATGCAAATTACCTAAAGCTCACCTTTACAATTTGCCTGGTTCTGAATGGGCCACTATGAAACACTATGTTAGCAAAAGTTTACAGAACGGTTATATCTGTCCTTCCTTCACTGTAGCTGCCAAAAAGGAAAGATGGCGTCCTCCGTCCCTGCCTCAATTTCGGAGACCTAAACAAAATCATGGTTAAAAATACTTACCCACTTCCATTCAACCCAATCCAGTGGAAAATGGCTTTGTTAACGTCTAAAGGTCTTTTTAAAAATCGTGTCATGCCATTTGGGTTATCCAATACACCTGCTGTTTTACAAAATGTCCCAGTCTCAGTTCAGTTTTTTCTCCAGAACCTTAATCCTCCATTCTTCCTCAGGGTATTGTGGTTTCTATAGTAATCGCATAGTTGGGAGAAGAGATCCACAAAATCCAGTCATTGGTTCCTTCCAGTACTCAAGGATCCAAATTATGCGTACCTGTCAGTTACAGGAGTTTCATGATTCTGTCTTTAGTGGTCATCCTGGGGTTATTGGTACATGAAAAACAATTTTGAGACATTTTTTGGTGGCCATCCATGCATAATGATATTAAAGATTTTGTATCTGCTTGTGAATTCTGCACACGTGCTAAAGTTAGTCATAGCCGGCTGGCCAGAGAATTGGCTTCATTGCCAATTCCAGAGAGATCATGGACTCTTCTGCCTATGGATTTCCTCACGGATTTGCCTCTGCATTGTGGGGAAACTGCTATTTGTATGGTTGTAGTTGATTGATTCAGCAAACAAGCTCATTTTATTCCTTTGCCAGGATTGCCAAATGTAGAGACATTCTCCAGGTTGTTTATTTCTTATATTGGGAGGTTACATGGGTCCCTCTTAGCATTGTATCTGATAGGGGAGTGAAATTTGACTATAATTCTAGAGAGCTTTTTGTTGTAAACTGGGGATTGACTTGCTAATTTCCTCTGCCTACCACCCTGAAACCAACGGTCAGATGGAGAGGACAAATCATTCTTTGGATTTTTAAATTTTAAGGTGGTTTGTGGACTTCATTTTTACAGCTTGCTGAGTTTGCCTTTAACAGTTTGGAAAATCAGTCTATGGAAACCTCACTGTTTTTCTGTAACTATGGTTTTCATCCCCATTTTGGTGAGATTTCTAGGATTAGTTCTGAATGTCCTTGGGTGGAAGTAGTTGTGCAGAGACTTGGGGATGGCTGGAGGGAGGTTCAAAAGAATATTGGGACCTCTTTATTTAGCCAAAACAGAGGTCGATAGAAGACATTCAGTGGCTCATTTTTTTAAGGTGATTGGGTTTGGCTATCATCAAAAAGCATTAAACTTAAGGTACTATTGATGAAGTTGGGTCCAAAGTTCATCAGTCCCTATTAAATTCTGGAAGTGGTTAATTCAGTGGCCTTTAGGTTGAAGCTTCTGCCATCTCTCCGTATCCCTAACATCTTCCAGAAATCCCTGTTGAAGGAAATTGTCCAGTCGGTGGTGTCACCCTTGTCCCCGCCTCCTCCGGTTGCTGTTAATAACAATTTAGAATATGAGGTGCAGAGAGTTGTGGACTCTCATAGGGTCAGAAATTCCCTCCAGTATCTCATCCACTGGAGGGAATACAGACCTGAGGTGAGATCCTGGGTCCCAGCTTAAGATGTGAAGGCCGAGCGGTTAGTCAGGAAGTTTCCTGGGAAACCTGGGTGTCTGGTGGCCCTCCTCCTAGAAGAGGGGATACAATGATTTCACACCTCAGTGCTGAGCTTTCTGTGCAGTGATTGAAAGCTCAGTTGTCCAGTTTAACTGGCCGCCGCTGAAACGGATGACAGTTGATCAGCGGGGGACCAGTCGCCGAACCCCGACCGGTCAGACATTAATGACCTATACTAAGGATAGGTCATCAATGCTAAAGTAGTGGACAACCTCTTTAAAATAAGGTAGAACCAAGTGGAAGTGAAACAGCTTACATACACATACCCATAATACTCCTCTACTTCTGGAATGGTGACAGTCACAATGTACATTTCGGCGTGATGCCTTCATTTAGGCGCAATGACCCCCGATGAAGGCATTGTGCAGTAAGAGCAGTTGACTTTAAAATCTATGTTTTTTCATAAGTCCCAGCCATTTAGGGCTATACTTCTGCTTCAAGTCAATGAAGCTAGCATAAATTCGATCTAAAGATGAAAGATAATAAATAGTTAGTAAATAACGTAGACAATAAGGAAGCAAAAATAAAATTTGAGAAGTGATGTAGATGTGTGAAACATGGAACTAGTTTAGAAGCAATATTGCGCAGTGATAGTATAAAGGGAAGAGAGAAATGAAACATTAAGATGTTATTGCTTGGTGAAAGTAAGTTTTACCGCAACTATGTGAGCTATTTCAGACAGTTACAGCTTATAACGTCACAGAGTGCTAAGGGTGCAAATACATGTAGAAAAATATAGGTTGTTTTCAGATAAAGCGGAATCCAAGTTTGCAGACACAATCATTTTACAAATCATAGGGCAAGACTGCTAAAAGGCATAATGATTGGCTAAATGTAATAAGAGATAGAAATTAGCACTTTACTCCTTTCATGCACTTATTTCTGTTTCAGTTCCAGGTGTTGTTTGGCTTTTCTAACCTAACAAAAAGATTAAGGGGTTGTACACTTTCAGTCAATTTTTTGCCCCGGCTGCAGTTTGTGAAAAAAAACAATAAAACTTGCTGTACTAACCATCCCCTGGTTCACCAGTGAGTCTCTGCTGCTGGTCATGGGGCCTAGCATTGAATGGCGTGCTGATGTCACGTAAACAGCACAGTAGCCATTCAGTGAGCTCAATGGCTAAGTCCCTGTAGGTGAAACGCTCTCTTCAGAGCCGCTGAGCTCACTGATTGGGTGCCATGCTTTTGGGGCAATATCAATGGCAGACATTAGGAGCAGTGGTGATGACTGGCTGGTGTAACCAGGGAAAGGGAGTACACTGCAGTTTGTTGTGTTTTTTTTAACAACCTTAAGCCAGGGAGGAACTTTGTCTGAAAGGGGACAAGCCTTTTAAAGGCAAAATTGATTAAGACTGGATGTGGACCTACTGCATCACAGGCCGGGCTTACCTTGGAGGGGCGGGACGAAGTGTCTACCTGATCCTCACTAGACCTTCTTATAGTGAGGCTAGGCTTGGGCTGTAGGTTAGCCACGAGATGCCACTCCTGGTTCAGAATACAAAGCCGAGATCTGAGGTGGAGAGGTCAGACAGAACGGATAAAAAAAAGCCGGGTAGGTAACAGGAGAACCAATACAAATATGCACTTAGAAAGGATACTAGGAGACGTACAGCACTTGAAACCTAAGCTTAGGTAAAGAATGGAGGGAGGATTTCCTAAACTATACCCTGCTTACAGGGGATAGGTCAGGGAAACTAAACTCTGCAGGGCACAGCAGGGTTAAATTCCTGGAGAAAAAGACCACACCTTCCTATAGCCAGGTGGAGACAGCAAGAATATTCAGCAGTACTGGGAGTGCTGCAAGAGGTAACTCAGCGAGACAGCCTGACACGAAGAGAAGCAGGGCAGTGACCACAGTGAGCAGGATGGCACTAAGAAGGTGTGTGAGTTACTGGTGTGACAGACTGGAGCTATATATGTCAGTCTTAATCCAAAGTCTGGAGTAAGATATTTAAAAATTATTAATTTAATTTTAATTAACTTGTTGCATCTTTCAGCTTCTTGTGTGACAGTTTCAGAATATATACTCCAGTCATAGATCTGTAGTTTAACCTACTTTGTAAGATATTGTGAATCTATTGAAGCATAGTGAAGCCATTCCTAATATCAGCTAAGCATGGTCACATTTCAAAAAGGTATTGGAGCTGGTTTAAAATCACCACCAACCTTTTAATGTAAATAGCTTGATGGATTGGCCACGAAAAATGTTGCCCACCTTCTATACACCTTATAGGTATGAATACCTAAAAATATAAACTAATAGCTCTGGCAAGGCAAACAGGACATTTCAAAAATTAAGAGGGGATCACTGGGACTCTATCACCCAAGGGCTTCAAATACCTGAAACCGACCATGGAAGCATACTAGGAGTCTTCACAGTAAAGACCAGATTCCTGTACAGGGGTGAAAATGTGAAAACTGAAACATTCCCTGCTAAGCTGAGTAGCTACTGCAAAGATTGCCTGTGGAAGCCCTTCTTATAGCTGCTAGCTTTCCAAGCTTTCCACAACATTCCTTAAAAGTATTGAAATGAACACACAAATATTGCTGCTAAATAGCACACATAAACAGCATGCTATACTGTGCACATAAATAGTACTGCTCTAACTGACTAAACCGAGAACTAAAACCTCCAAACTAGATCCAAAATCTAATTGATAAATTGGAAAGGTGCAGAAAAGAAACAAAGAGAGCCAAAGCATTGAGGATTTATGTCTTGAATAAAGAATCAAAGTATATGATTAAATGAAGATATCCAGGGCCAGACATACTAATGGTGTAACCTGTGCAGCCACACAAGTGCCCAAGATGTAAGAAGGCCCACTACGTCTCCAAAACAAAAATAATTGTGCGTTATGATGATCTACTGGACTGCAAAGGGCCCATATATTGTTCTTGAACAGGGGCCCTCTTCTGTCTGTCTCCGTCCCTGGAGATACCTGCAGTTTATTTGCATCTTCTTGTTTAAGGTGAATATAGGAATGTAACTTAAAAGCATTTAAACCATATTGGTAGTTCACATATGTGATGCAATCTGAATAATAAGGTTTTCATGCTATTCAACATTTGTTACTGTATATCTTAAGCCGGGTTCACATCTTCAGTAAGAAATTCAATTTATCTGTTCCATTGTACTAACAAATGGAATTATTGCCCAAAGTGGAGACATTGTATAACTAGTGAAAGCCGAAGCAGAAGGTCTTCGTTGCCTATCATGGGGTTCTTTTATATTTTAATTTTTAGAACAGGAAAAAAAGGATAAGGAGGAACTTTTTCTTCTGACCTTGAAAAGGTTAAATAATGGAACTCAGAAAAGCCCTATAACAGTCAATGGAGCCATTCTGCTTCCATTTACATTACATAAAATGGAACAGACAAATGGAATTTTCGAACGCTGATGTGAACACAGTCTAATACTTGCTTGTACAATAATATAAAAATAATATAGGACTTAATTTACTAATTTTTTTTTATGTTTTAGATACCACTGTGAAAAAGAATTATTACAAAACTCACATAGCTCAGTGAATATGGAAACAGCTGCTGCCAGCCAGTTTTGAAAAACTAGTATGATTTCCTTAGCTTTATAAAAAAGTTATTTTTTGTTTTTTTAACATCTTTTGTGTGGAGTCAGTTTTATTTTCTTTTGTAACATGAAATTTGTAGGAACTTCCTGTTTTCAGAAAGGTACAGTCTAAAAAAGATGAAAGCCCAGAGATACATCAATGTAAGTGCACAGAAGATCTGCTCCTGAAGAACTTATATCTAGTCTCTGGTAAAAGATATTACTAAAAAAGTTTTGTGATTTTTAGAACATCCGCTCATCTCTACTGGTGATGTTGAATAATAGCAATCTTGATGCTAATATTTTTCTTGTTTTCTTTCTAGCAATGACTGAGTAACATGATGACTGAGTAACATAGTAACATAGTTAGCAAGGCCGAAAAAAGATATTTGTCCATCCAGTTCAGCCTATATTCCGTTAGAATAAATCCCCAGATCTACGTCCTTCTAAAGAACCTAATAACTGTAAGATACAATATTGTTACGCTCCAGGAAGACATCCAGGCCTCTCTTGAACCCATCGACTGAGTTCACCATCACCACCTTTTTGGAAGTGCATCTGAACAGCAAGGTGGATTGCTGTTGAGGGGAGATAGAGAGAAAAAAAAAAAAAAAAATCTATAAATCTTCAGCACAGCGAGTGTGAGCGAGCTGAGTGTGACCTGAGCGTAAGTGTGAACGGCGGTAAGTGTGTGACTTGTGATTCAGTGACTTTGGAATCAGGGAGTTTCCAAGGGAGGAATTGCTTCTGTTTTTTTTTTTTGTTGTTGTTTTTTTTTGGTTTAATTAATACTTTTTATTTATTTTTAATTAACGTTTCTGTGTGGTGCAATCCCCATTAGGAAATGTGCTCCACAATTGTTAATGCCATCCAGTGTACATCTTGCCACATGTATGCAGTCCTTGACCAGCCGGTCGAGGGTGCATACTGCTGTGCGAGATGTGAGCACATTGTGCATTTGGAAACCCAGATACTGGATCTAAATGTGCAGCTGGCAACACTGAGATCCATAGACAATATGGAGAGGAGTCTTCTGCTCACAGAGCAGACGCTCAATGGGATAGATGAGGAGGGGGATGGTAGGATGGAGCTGCAGGACAGTGTGGCAGTTAGCTGGGTGACAGATAGAAGGCGGGGTAGAGGGAAGAGTGCCAGGGAGGCTAGTCCTGATCTGGCACACCCCAATAAGTTTGCTAAGTTGGCAGATGAGGGGGGTGCCAGTGCAGGGGTAGCACTGCTGCAGCCAGGCATGTCCTCTGAAAGCCGGAGGAGTGACTGCTCCAGTAAGGAGGGAAAAAGGAGAGCAGGGCAGGCCAGACAGGTGCTGGTAGTGGGGGACTCAATTATTAGGGGAACAGATAGGGCAATCTGTCACAAAGACAGGGATCGTCGGACGGTGTGCTGCCTACCTGGCGCTCGAGTCCGACACATCGCTGATCGGGTGGACAGATTACTGGGAGGGGCTGGTGAGGACCCAGCGGTCATGGTGCACATTGGCACAAATGACAAAGTTAGAGGTAGGTGGAAGGTCCTTAAAGATGATTTCAGGGAATTAGGCTGCAAGCTGAAAGCAAGGACCTCCAACGTGGTATTTTCCGAAATACTGCCTGTACCACGTGCCACGCCAGAGAGGCAAAGGGAGATTAGGGAGGTTAATAAGTGGCTCAAGAATTGGTGTAGGAAGGAGGGGTTTGGGTTCCTGCAGAACTGGGCCGACTTCTCAGTTGGCTACAGGCTCTACGCTAGGGACGGGCTGCACCTCAATGGGGAAGGTGCAGCTGTGCTGGGGGAGAAAATGGTTAGAAGGTTGGAGGAGTGTTTAAACTAGGGATTGGGGGGGAGGGTATTCATTTTATAGGAGGGGAAGATAGTGCAGATAGAGACCTGGGCACAAATAAGGAAGTTGGGGGTGGCGGTGGCATGGGGGGTGGGGTTAGAACAGTTAGTAATTTAAGAAAGAATAGAGGTACAGAGAGTAACATCAAGTGCATGTATACTAATGCCAGAAGCCTCGCCAACAAAATGGATGAATTAGAACTAATGTTGTTGGAGCATAATTATGACATGGTGGGGATATCTGAGACGTGGCTGGATGAGAGCCATGACTGGGCTGTTAACTTGCAGGGCTATAGCCTTTTCAGAAATGACCGTACAGATAAGCGAGGGGGTGGGGTGTGTCTGTATGTAAAATCGACCTTAAAACCCATCCTGCGTGATAATATAGGTGAATCTAGTGAAAATGTAGAGTCTCTGTGGGTGGAGATAAGGGGAGGGGGAAAAAATAATAAATTACTGATAGGGGTTTGTTATAAATCTCCAAAACTAATGGAAGCAATGGAGAATATCCTCGTAAAGCAAATAGATGAAGCTGCGACTCAAGGAGAAGTCATTATTATGGGGGACTTCAACTATCCTGAAATAGATTGGGGAACAGAAACCTGCAGTTCCAGCAAAGGTAATCGGTTTTTGACAACTATGAGAGACAATTACCTTTCACAACTGGTTCAGGACCCAACAAGGAGGGGGGCACTGCTAGACCTAATATTAACCAACAGGCCAGACCGCATATCAAATATAAGGGTTGGGGGTCACTTGGGGAATAGTGATCACAAAATAATAAGTTTTCATGTAACCTTTAATAAGATGGGTAGTAGGGGGGTGACAAGGACACTAAACTTCAGGAGGGCAAATTTCCAACGGATGAGAGAGGATCTTGGTGCAATTAACTGGGACGATATCCTGAGACACAAAAATACACAAAGAAAATGGGAGACATTTATTAGCATCCTGGATAGGACCTGTGCACAGTATATACCGTATGGGAATAAACATACTAGAAATAGGAGGAAACCAATATGGCTAAATAGAGCTGTAAGGGGCGCAATAAGGGACAAAAAGAAAGCATTTAGAGAATTAAAGGAAGTAGGTAGTGAGGAGGCATTAAATAAATACAGAAAATTAAATACATTCTGTAAAAAGCAAATCAAGGCAGCAAAGATTGAGACAGAGAGACTCATTGCCAGAGAGAGTAAAAATAATCCCAAAATATTCTTTAACTATATAAATAGTAAGAAACTAAAAAATGACAGTGTTGGCCCCCTTAAAAATAGTCTGGGTGAAATGGTGGATGAGGATGAGGAAAAAGCCAATATGCTAAATGACTTTTTTTCATCAGTATTTACAAAAGAAAATCCCATGGCAGCCAATATGACTAGTGATAATAATTCCCCATTAAATGTCACCTGCTTAACCCAGCAGGAAGTACAGCGGCGTCTAAAAATAACTAAAATTGACAAATCTCCGGGCCCGGATGGGATACACCCCCGAGTACTGCAGGAACTAAGTACAGTCATTGATAGACCATTATTTTTAATCTTTAAAGACTCCATAATAACAGGGTCTGTACCACAGGACTGGCGTATAGCAAATGTGGTGCCAATATTCAAAAAAGGGGCAAAAACTGAACTCGGTAATTATAGGCCAGTAAGTTTAACCTCTACTGTGGGTAAAATCCTGGAGGGCATTCTAAGGGATGCTATGCTGGAGTATCTGAAGAGGAATAACCTCATGACCCAGTATCAGCACGGGTTTACTAGGGACCGTTCATGTCAGACTAATTTGATCAGCTTCTATGAAGAGGTAAGTTCCGGACTGGACCAAGGGAACCCAGTGGACGTAGTATATATGGACTTTTCCAAAGCTTTTGATACGGTGCCACACAAAAGGTTGTTACATAAAATGAGAGTAATGGGGATAGGGGAAAATATGTGTAAGTGGGTTGAGAGCTGGCTCAGGGATAGGAAACAAAGGGTGGTTATTAATGGAGCACACTCGGACTGGGTCACGGTTAGCAGTGGGGTACCACAGGGGTCAGTATTGGGCCCTCTTCTTTTTAACATATTTATTAATGACCTTGTAGGGGGCATTCAGAGTAGAATTTCAATATTTGCAGATGACACTAAACTCTGCAGGGTAATCAATACAGGGGAGGACAATTTTATATTACAGGATGATTTATGTAAACTAGAAGCTTGGGCTGATAAATGGCAAATGAGCTTTAATGGGGATAAATGTAAGGTCATGCACTTGGGTAGAAGTAATAAGATGTATAACTATGTGCTTAATTCTAAAACTCTGGGCAAAACCGTCAATGAAAAAGACCTGGGTGTATGGGTGGATGACAAACTCATATTCAGTGGCCAGTGTCAGGCAGCTGCTACAAAGGCAAATAAAATAATGGGATGTATTAAAAGAGGCATAGATGCTCATGAGGAGAACATAATTTTACCTCTATACAAGTCACTAGTTCGACCACACTTAGAATACTGTGCACAGTTCTGGTCTCCAGTGTATAAGAAAGACATAGCTGAACTGGAGCGGGTGCAGAGAAGAGCGACCAAGGTTATTAGAGGACTGAGGGGTCTGCAATACCAAGATAGGTTATTACACTTGGGGCTATTTAGTTTGGAAAAACGAAGACTAAGGGGTGATCTTATGTTAATGTATAAATATATGAGGGGACAGTACAAAGACCTTTCTGATGATCTTTTTAATCATAGACCTGAGACAGGGACAAGGGGGCATCCTCTACGTCTGGAGGAAAGAAGGTTTAAGCATAATAACAGACGCGGATTCTTTACTGTAAGAGCAGTGAGACTATGGAACTCTCTGCCGTATGATGTTGTAATGAGTGATTCATTAATTAAATTTAAGAGGGGACTGGATACCTTTCTGGAAAAGTATAATGTTACAGGGTATATACACTAGATTCCTTGATAAGGCGTTGATCCAGGGAACTAGTCTGATTGCCGTATGTGGAGTCGGGAAGGAATTTTTTTCCCCATGGTGGAACTTACTCTGTGCCACATGGGGTTTTTTTGCCTTCCCCTGGATCAACATGTTAGGGCATGTTAGGTTAGGCTATGGGTTGAACTAGATGGACTTACAGTCTTCCTTCAACCTTAATAACTATGTAACTATGTAACTATGTAACCTCCTCAGGCAAGGAATTCCAGATTCTCACTGCCCTAACAATAAAGAATCCTCTTCTATGTTGGTGGAAAAACCTTCCCTTCTCCAGACGCAGAGAATGCCCCCTTGTGCCCGTCACCTTCCTTGGTATAAACAGATCCTCGGAGAGATATTTGTATTGTCCCCTTATATACTTATACATGGTTATTAGATCGCCCATCAGTCGCCTTTTTTCTAGACTAAATAATCCTAATTTTGCTAGTCTCTCTGGGTATCGTAGTTCCCGCATCGCCTTTATTAATTTTTTTGCCCTCCTTTGTACTCGCTCTAGTTCCATGAGGCTTTAGAATAACCATACAGTGATCACAGTGTGAATGTGGATGAGCTGCAACACCAAATACAGCCCATAGCTAAGCATTGTGCCACTCTTTCTGAAAATAAAGAGACATTAGAAAACCAGAAATAGAAAAAAACTGCTACATTTTATTTGGTTGCTTGGAGTATTCTAATGAAGTAAATGGGACTTTACATGGAAAACTCTAAACTGCGTAGAGGGGGCCTTTTGGAATGCAGACACATTTTTAAGTCTTTTTTTTCAGCTAAGTATAGTTTCTACTGGATTTAATTTTATCAAACAAGCAAGCCGTCTAAAGGTTGGAATTGTGTGAAATAGTGTGCGTGGTTTCAATATTTTTTCTAATTGTTTTTCTATATAGTTATGAAGAACAGTTATATAAAGCAACATTATAATAGACAAGTAACAAACAGCAATGCTGATGACAGCACTGATAGACTGCTACGCGCAGCATGCTTTCACTATGGATCCGCTCTGTCCAGTCGGCTCCAACAGAGTATGAGAGGCAAAGGAGCTATCGTCACGCTTCTGCCGATTCCTAACATGATGTAATCTTCCCAGGGGATTATAATTGTGGATTGAATTAATGATGTTTTGGGTAAAGTCTGGATGTCTGAAAAATGCAAGCTCTTTACCTTTAGGCATTTTTGTTCATCATTTTTCTCAA
Source organism: Ranitomeya variabilis (assembly GCF_051348905.1). Classification (NCBI taxonomy): domain Eukaryota; kingdom Metazoa; phylum Chordata; class Amphibia; order Anura; family Dendrobatidae; genus Ranitomeya; species Ranitomeya variabilis. Next base: position 193,064,761 of record NC_135238.1, read on the forward strand.
TGCGTAGATGTTCTTAAATCATTTCTGTGTTATAACAAAAAGAACTATGCTTTCATCTATGCCATAGTAGTAGGAAACACTACCTTAAAGTACTATGTGAAGTTAAGATCAGTAGTTAAAGCACCACTCAAGTGTTTTTTACTTTTGTAAAGTACATGTGTTTTTTTTAACTTTTTTTATACTACTCTAAGTTCCCCATCCCTAGTCTTATACTAACCTGCTGCTATCTTCATCTTTAATCAACGCCGCTCCAGTCAGTCTCCAGCAGTTGTGGCCTGTTGGATCGCTCCAATGTTTGCTGTATGAGCTGGAGGTCACTTTTTAACGCAAGTCTTTGAGAACCTCATTCTGGCTCTCATAGACTAGAATTGAGTCCTTGCTGTGACCATTCCTTCTGACTTCCGGCCGGTCAGAAGATGCAGCCACCAGATGGTGGCATGGGACTGAAAGGGCGCCTGGAAGAGTTGAAGACACCATGGTGGTGAATATATTTCTTGTGTTAGTAGCACCACTCCACTGAAATAAAGAGAACCCCCGGAGTGGTGCTTTACATCTCTAAATACCATAAGCACTGGTTGAAGTATTGGATGTGCATCTAGGCAATGATATTTTGCCAATAGTCCAGGGTCATTGGTCCAAGATCTTACCATTACCTGGTGCTTCTTTGCTGATTTTGATTAGCTAATACTACCATGTGTTCTTTTTTTTGTGATTTTGTGGTCTTCACTAATTGGGGCTTTTAAGGGGTTGTCGACTTTTTTTAACAAAAACATTAGTGACATCATTTATTGGCACTTATTAATATATAAGTATTACAGTCTCAGTGATAATCTCCATCTAGAGCCTCAGAGTGATTGCAGACTTAAACCCTCAGCCTGGACAACCTAACAGGTAAAGGTTTTGTGCAGTTCCATTACTAAAAACATTACTAGGCAAAGCAAATAAATTCAGGCACACTCACCTGGCTGTCACCTCCACAGATCCAGCACAGGCCAATTTGGTGATCTGTGCCAGCATCAGATATGATGACCTACAATTAAAAGGAATCTGTCAGCAGGTTTCTGCTGTGTAATCTGAAGACATCAGGAGCTAGTGGCTAAAACACAGAATTCAGAGATGTGTCACTTGTCAAAGTGCGTGCTGTTATTTACTAACTGTGAAGGATTAATCACTAAGAGATAAACATTGTTGGACTCATATGGCAACATCCCCTTCTGTGATAAGCACCTCACTGTCTATGGACTTTGTACATAGAGAGCCTGGTGTGGGCGGGGTTAGCTTTCTCAGCTATGCCCCATCCTGTGATAAGCACCTCACTGTCTATGGACTTTGTACATAGAGAGCCTGGTGTGGGCGGGGTTAGCTTTCTCAGCTATGCCCCATCCTGTGATAAGCACCTCACTGTCTATGGATTTTGTACACAGAGAGCCTGGTGTGGCTGGATAGCTTTCTCAGCTACTCCCCATCCTGTGATAAGCAGCTCACTGTCTATGCACTATGTACATAGAGAGCCTGCTGTGGGCGGAGTTAGCTTTCTCAGCTATGCCCCATCCTGTGATAAGCACCTCACTGTCTATGGATTTTGTACACAGAGAGCCTGGTGTGGCTGGATAGCTTTCTCAGCTACGCCCCATCCTGTGATAAGTACCTCACTGTCTATGCACTATGTACACAGAGAGCCTGGTGTGGGCGGGATTAGCTTTCTCAGCTCTGCTTCATTCTAAATCTAAAAGCTTTGATTGTGTGAGATCTGCTGCACCCAGTAACCTAAATGATACAAGGTTGGATACAGCTCCTCTTTGCCTACATTACGCTGCTCTCAGATGAGGTAGCAAAATCCTGCTGACAGATTCCCTTTAATTGTCTCCTTATTATAATTTGTAACATTATAATGTATTATTAAATAAATAATCAAATATTTTCTACCATTATTATGGACACAAAGTCAAAATTAGCAATGGATTTTGAGACTATCGTACTGTGAGAATAAGTGTAGATATTTATTTCTGATGCAAATAAATAGAAAACTGTGTCATTCAAGCCCAATTCCACAGTTATTGAACCTTTTTCATATCTTACTTACAAAGGAGAAACAGAAAACACCAGATCCAACTGGGCATTATTATATCCTGCTCCAAATTCATAAATGGGTGCACAGTGTTGATGACTGAGGTGGAGGCTGCACTACGGGGGATTCTAGGACACTGCACGCATGGTGCACCAGAAAGAATACATTTCCTGTGTGTTTCTGTGCAGTGATGCAACTTACTATCTACATAATGTGTATAAACTGCTATAAAGTTCAGATAGTAAAATAAATCCATGGAGCAGTGTATGTTTTATCCCAGGATATTACATATACTGCACAGAATAATGTAATGATTATTGCATAATACGTGATGCTGAGTAAGATCCTAGCCATCCGGGTCTTCTCTAGTGAAGCGCTTCCCATGACCTATTTAAATAATGGAAACAAAGGTCAAATAGCTGCACAGGATACATAAACACATGTGCAAGTTACAATGACACAGTCACAAGCACATTGATTGCATTCATGATTTTTGTTCCTTTAAATCCAGGAGCTGTTTAGCTATCGACAGCTAAAAATACTATGAGAAGAATTTGGATGAACAAAATATCTCACAAGTCTATGCTTCTGCCCCTACCCCAAATTTCATGTTCAATGTTCCCTTACTATATAATTAGGACTTCACAAGCAGATGTATTCTGTCTCCCCTGTTCCAGATATAGTGTAGACATTATTATAAACTCATGATTTAATGATTCCTACATTATTATTTTCATAATTACTAATGTTTTATATTATCAGAATTTTTAGGATAAAATACTAATCTATGTGTCTGTATAGATTAATGTATCCAAGTGTTAGTTTAAAACTGTTAGTATGATTAATATAAGTTGAAAAACGATAAAGGTTGCACCATTATTTACCAAGAATAATTACTCTAGAATATTGAAAATGCATTACTGTCATAGAAAATAGGAAAAAAACGCTATATAATGTACACATGAAATATTTATCTGCAAAAATTGCTATGAAAAAAGGAAGGTACTTCGCGCATAAATTGGCCAATGTATGTGAGCACAATTGCCACGTCAAGGTGTCCTTCGTAATTGGGTCCCTGTCCTGTTTTGTCACCTCTCCTGGGCAAAAAAGCCTACAATTTATGGGTCAGGAGTGGACCAGTTAACTACTTAAAATCACCTGTGGCTATTGGGAGTGGGAGTGCACATGTCCAAAAAGGCTTAATACAAATAGAGAACAAGACCAGCACATCCAAGCTAGTGTGAACAGGCGCCAACCAAAAAAAAACTTATAAGTTAAAATACGATAAAGGTTGCACCACTATTTACCAAATATTTATCTGCAAAAATTGCTATGAAAAAGGAAGGTGCTTCACGCATAAACTGGCCAATGTATGTGAGCCCAATTGCCATGTCAAGACGTCCATCGTAATTGGGACCCTGTCCTGTGTTGTCACCTCTCCTGACAAGTTAGTGCCTGTTCACACTAGCTTGGATGTGCTGGTCTTGTTCTCTATTTGTATTAAGCCTTTTTGGACATGTGCACTCCCACTCCCCATAGCCACAGCTGATTTTAAGTAGTTAACTGGTCCACTCATGACCCATAAATTGTAGGGTTTTTTGCCCAGGAGAGGTGACAAAACAGGACAGGGACCCAATTACGAAGGACGCCTTGAAGTGGCAATTGGGCTCACATACATTGGCCAATTTATGCGCGAAGTACCTTTCTTTTTTCATAGCAATTTTTGCAGATAAATATTTCATGTGTACATTATATAGCGCTTTTTTCCTATTTTCTATGGCAGTAATGCATTTTCAATATTCTAGAGTAATTATTCTTGGTAAATAATGGTGCAACCTTTATCGTTTTTCAACTTATATGTTTTTTTGGTTGGTACCTGTTCACACTAGCTTGGATGTGCTGGTCTTGTTCTCTATATGATTAATATAGTTACATAGTTAAGTAGGTTGAAAAAAGACCTAGGTCCATCAAATTCAACCTTTCTCCACCAATTATACATTTGTCACAAATTTAACTATAACCCCGCCATTTCTACCTCTTGTGGTCGGGTATTCCACAGTCTGACTGCTCTAACTGTAAAGAACCCTTTCCTATTTAGCTGCCGGAATAGCCTTTCTTCCACCCATAATGAGTGCTCCCTGGTCCTCAGTATGGTCCTTAGAAGGAATAAGTCATGAGCCAGTGTTTTGTACTAACTACACATATATTTATACATGTAAATGAGATCTCCTCTGAGGCGTCTTTTTTCTAAGCTAAACAAGCCCAACCTTTCAACCCTCTCCTCATATGAGAGACCTTCCATCCCTTATAATAATCCAGTTACCACTATTGAATTTCTGAATATCCTCTCTTAAATGCGAAGCCCAAAACTGGATCCCATATTCTAGATGTGGCCTCACCAGTGATTTATAAAGGGGTAAAAATACATTGAGATCACAGGATTTTCTCCCTTTTTTTGTACATCCTAAAATCTTGTTTGCTTTTGTAGCTGCTGCTTGACATTGAGTACTGCTGCTTAGCTTACTTGTAACCAGAATACCCAAGTCCTTCTCCTGTTCTGTAGTCCCGAGTATTCTCCCATTCAATGTATATGCAGCAATAGGATTACTCCTTCCTAGGTGCATTACTTTATATTTATCAACATTATATCTCATTTGCCAAGTGTTTGCCCATTCAGTCATCTTATCCAGATCGTTTTGCAATATTGTGCTGTCAAGTGTTTTCTTATAAGTTTAATTTTAGTTTCATTTTACTAACACCTTTTTTACTTATAGTAAATCCGCTAACTTTCTGCAGCCCCATGTACATGGTAAAAGTCTCCTAGGGGTTCGTGCACTGGACCGTAAAAGTCATTGCTAACCGTCGTTTTGATGGATAACACTTGTACCAATGTTATTCTATGGGGCAATGAACATGTCCAATTTTTTCATTGGTTACTATAACCTAAGGGTCATTGTGGCTTCAGGTAGAACCTTGGACTGTAGATCAACACAAAGCATCTTCTAATTATCATAATAAGATGTAACCAAAATCTTGTACAATCATTTTGTTGTGAATAACTATGTATAATCTCCCAATGTACCTCCTACTCGTATAAACTCTTCAATTTTTACTATAAGAATCTGTCCCCAACATAATGCAGGCAGTCCTGTTCTATCATTGATCAGAGCTCTTGTAGCCACAATAAACTTTCTTTAATTTACAGAGAGTTGTTACGTCATCCTTGGGAAACTGAGAAGTTATTCCTTATCAAACTTTTTGGCAAAACTGTGTATTTTTAAGAAAATTATATGACTGACAAAGACCAACTTTTGCTTCCTCATTTGAAGGAGTAAGGAATTGGATATAAGGAATTCAATACTCAACTTTATAAAATCACTTTTTATTGTAGAAAAATGTAAAAAGTCACAAGTTCATAGCCAATTGATACAAGGTAACACAATTGCTTGTAACAGTTGGCTACGGACTTGTGACTTTTTTAATTTTTTTCTACAATGAAGAGTGATTTTATGAAATTTACATACCGGAATATTTCCTATGTCCAATTATTGTGACACTGCAAGTTTTCCCTCCATTGATCTTTGCTATATGGGTGAGCTGACCTTTTTTGAATTTTTGCATTTTTTTCGAAAAGAAAATATTGTGCCCTGGGAGAGGGGCTCTGTTAGAATATTGCCATTCGTGTTTAATCTTTCTATATGATAATAAATGTAGACTGAGACAACAATCATTTATATTGTTTATAAGTTAAAGAAAATGAAATTCACTGGTACAATGTATATAAATACAATCCATGTAGCCCATTACACAGATGTAACACTGATGGTGGTTCCTATCTATCATTATTCTAAGTGAGTAGCCACAACTTTGTCTTTATCTCTGGACTGTAATGAACATACCACTTATAAACTGTAGATCTCTTTGTCCTGCCTTCTCCTTATCTGCCTCCCTGTGTTCTCTTATACATTTCCTCTACATCCTCCTTATGAGGTTCCCCCACATTATGGGATAACGTAACATAATGGGTCATTGTCCTGTGATGTTTTTACCAGTAGCCAATCTGTTTCCCTGTCTTAGCTGAAGGCCATCAATGCCATCATGCTATTGACACAAAGCAATGTTTGTTAAACTCTTCATTTTACTGGTTCTACCAATAATTGCTGTCCATTAATTAGGGAAGAAATTATCTAAATTCTGGATAGTATGCTAATAGTTCTCATAAGTCCACAAGAAGAAGCCCTATAGAGGAAGCTTATCAGTCTACTCTATAAATGTATTGTACATGTACGGTGCTGATCACTGTTAAAGGGAGTCTGACAGCATGTTCTTACATCTGGAAGTAGTGGTATGGCTGTGTAGGCACTTCTCCCACAATAAAAATTATACTTTTATTGTAATCCAAGAAGTATCATTTCTCCTTGCGGAGAGTGACATGATAAGCATGTCGAGGTGAGGAGACTTAAAGCCGCAATGCTCCTCTGGGAAATATGCAAATTGTCTCTTCAGAGAGGAAGAGGACTAGAACTCTAGTGCCACCTATTGGAAGTAGCAATCCTAACAGTCAATGTCGACCCTTTAACGAGCCTTGTCACATGACTTAGGATAATAGCCAAACCAGAATCTCAATTTGTAGAAATCCGATGTTCCAGTGATGAGAAATCTAGTGTACTAGCCATATGAAAATCAGAGCAGAAGTAAACAGGTGGCATGTCGATGTATTTGGAAGAAGCAGTCCAAATGCAATTACACACCCAAAACAAAAAACAAGTGTGAGATGGCACTTTTTTTGCAATTTCACAGCACTTGGAATTTTTTTCCTGTATTCGAGTACACGACATGCTAATGTGAAACCCCAGGGTCCTGGTTGTCACATTGGCATTGCTTTCCTCACGGGGAGATTGATGTCACACTTGGAAGCGATTAAGGATTCCTTTTGACAGGTAATCAGCACATACAACACCATTCTGACTCCAGGCCAGAAGGGGGAGCTCTACACCCGACTCAGGGGGGAGCTGCTCTCTCTGGTCAGGAGGAGGAGTTAGTTGCTAGGCAGTCGGGAAGAGTAGACAGTTGGGCCAGACAACAGACTGGAGCAGTCTGAGGCAGAAGGACGAGGGAAGGGGCCGGACAGCCTGAGGTGCTGCAGCTCCTAGATGGCGAGATACAGAAGGAAGAACAGCCTTTAGCTAATGTGCCGGAGAGCAAAGCACAGGAGTGTGACAACAGGGGACAATAGCTGGGACTGGGCTACATCCCTGATTGAGCGTAGACTCTGGTAGCCGGAAAACCGAGGCTTTTGTGGGACTCTAAGACACATAGCAGAAACCGGCAGGACAGCTGGATTATACATCACCTGCTCGCCCTAACACCCAGGAGACACAGTGACACATAAATCCTGGATCATGATAGAGACCCTGTAAAAAGGCTCAAGTCACCTGTCATGCGGGTTTGTGTCCCACTTACACAAAGGACAGATATAACTGGGAGGACCTTGCTACAAAGCCATAGTATAAGGGACTATAACAACACAGCGCTAGAAGGAAGGCTTTTAACTCCACCTGATAAAGCTGGACTCTGAACTTGCTTCCAAGCCGGCCGGACCCTGCCTGTACCTGTGTACTGGTGACCTGGACTGTGGCTACCTGCTACCATCAGTAAACCAGGTAAAAAGACTGCACAACTGTGTCCTTCATCCTTTACTGCACCATCTTCCATCTATTCACCGGGAGCACTGGGGACATACTTCACCTGTGGAAGTTATACCATCTGGCTGTCGTAACATCAACCCAGAGGACCCCTTTAAGCTGCGTCGGTCACCACTGTCCGAATACCTCAGGTGACGTTACGAACTTTCCTTATTTCTACAAATCCCTTTAAAGACTATCCCTTTAACATGCGCACCCAGGGCCACGGACTGGGTCGCCGCCGCTGTGACACATCCCTTTAAGTACCGGACCCGGTACCGAATACCCCACGGCCCGGACGGGCGACTCACTAAAACCAATGGTGTCATTCAAAAGTACAACTCGTCCTGCAAAAAATAAGTCCTCACATGGCTATATTGACAGAAAAATAAAAAAGTTATTGCTCTGGGAAAGAGAAGAGCGAAAAATGAAAATGCAAAAATGAAAAAAGCTCCGGGCATGAAGGGGTTAATGAGTCTTGCCACATGACTTGCCATAAAAGCTAAATCAGTATGTAATTTTGCAGACACTGTTTTGGGGCATTGCCCCTCCACAGTGCAAAGCTGTATGGGAGGCCTGTGACTGGGGTCTAAGGGGTAACGTTTCTACTTAGATTGTTGGCCGCACATCAACTGTTTTTCTAGCTGGATCATCACTGCCATGTTTACATATAGCAATGATCAGGAAAAAACGCTTATTCAGCAAATTATCGCCCTGTGTAAAAAGCACCGTAGATGACTTGAAAGTCAAATATGTCTTGTAAAAATTGTAGACATTTCCAACCATGGAGACTTTTAGGAAACTTTTTTGTTGCAAGTTTCTTTATCACTATAGTGAATATGTGACTTCCAGCCACCATGTAGCCCTAGGTCTGATACGTCTGTTTTTGTCAACTTTTGGTTACTGCTGCACTTTCACTGCTGCTTTTCACTTTGCGCCCTCTTGGAATCCTCAAGGTTGATAACACATTTATACACTTAAGGTACCGTCACACTAAGCGACTTTGCAGCAAGAACGACAACGATCCGATCGCTGCAGCGTCGCTGTTTAGGTCGCTGTAGAGATGTCAAACACAGCAGCTCCACAACGACGCAGGAGCGATCCTGTGACGTAACGGTGACGCACTTATCGTTCTTACAGGTCGTTAGCTCCATGTTTAACATTGCTGGCATCGTTGCTTTTGCTGTCAAACACGACGATACACGCCGATCTGACGACCAAATAAAGTTCTGAACTTTCAGCAACGACCAGCGATATCACAGCGGGATCCAGATCGCTGCTGCGTGTCAAACACAACGATATCGCTATCCAGGATGCTGCAACATCACGGATCATTGTCGTTCTCGCTGCAAAGTCGCTTAGTGTGACGGTACCTTAATTAGAGGCTTCTCATAGCCAAATCAGAATTCCTGCACACTGAGTGTCTGATTTGGCAACTTAATCTAAGTCATGTGGCAAGAGTCATAAAAAGATCATTGTTGACATTTAGGATTGCTACATCCAATAGGTATTTCTAGAGTTTAAAGGTACTGTCACATTAAGCGACGCTGCAGCGATAGCGACAACGATGCCGATCGCTGCAGCGTCGCTGTTTGGTCGCTGGAGAGCTGTCACACAGACCGCTCTCCAGCGACCAACGATGCCGAGGTCCCCGGGTAACCAGGGTAAACATCGGGTTGCTAAGCGCAGGGCCGCGCTTAGTAACCCGATGTTTACCCTGGTTACCAGCGTAAATGTAAAAAAAACAAACAGTACATACTTACATGCGTCCCCCGGCGTCCGCTTCCCACACTGACTGAGCGCCGGCAGTAGCAGGGCACAGCGGTGACGTCACCGCTGTGCTGTGCTTTCACTTTCACTTTGCGGCGCTCAGTGTGGGAAGCGGACGCCGGGGGACGCATGTAAGTATGTACTGTTTGTTGTTTTTACATTTTACGCTGGTAACCAGGGTAAACATAGGGTTACTAAGCGCGGCCCTGCGCTTAGTAACCCGATGTTTACCCTGGTTACCAGTGTAAAATATCGCTGGTATCGTTGCTTTTGCTGTCAAACACAACGATACACGGCGATCGGACGACCAAATAAAGTTCTGAACTTTATTCAGCGACCAGCGACATCACAGCAGGATCCTGATCGCTGCTGCGTGTCAAACTAAACGATATCGCTATCCAGGACGCTGCAACGTCACGGATCGCTAGCGATATCGTTTAGTGTGACGGTACCTTAATAAGTCATCTTCCTCTCTGGGGAAGCAATTTGCATATAAGTATAACACATTTATAGTAACACCTAAAAATATTGCTGATACTAAATTCAACGATACAATTTTGGTGGGATTTAGGGTGTATAGGAACTGACAGATGAATCGGCTGCAATGGATTTTTCTGACAATTGTTTCTTCCTCAAGGAGTGTTTGTGGTTTTATGGAGACATATTTCTACTTAAGTTGCTATTTAGCTGTTGAGAGAATGACTTATTATAGGTAATTTCAGTTGATCTGGCATTAGAGCTCAGCACCAAGCACAGTCAGAGCCTGGATTCAAACACTTGAGACACTATGGCTCCTAACTATGAAGCTTTACACACTACGTGTTCAGGTGGTACATTTGTATGGCATTGAATTATGATGTTATTCTACTCGAGAAGCAATCACACTGAGGAGAACACATCCATAAGAATATTGATAATACAGTATCCAAAAGAAAATACCACTCAATGAAATTAGAGACATAGGAAGGTAATAATAATAATAATCATCTTTATTTTTATATAGCGCTAACATATTCCGCAGCGCTTTACAGGTTGCACACATTATCATCGCTGTCCCCATTGAGGCTCACAATCTAAATTCCCTATCAGTATGTCTTTGGAATGTGGGAGGAAACCGGAGAACCCGGAGGAAACCCACGCAAACACGGAGAGAACATACAAACTCTTTGCAGATGTTGTCCTTGGTATACTGTATAAACCTTTATAGTTGCCTTATTGTATATATCTCTACAATATATACAGATTGGTAATATGGTCATGTGCATGAGCCTCAAAAATAATTCTTCTTTTGTGCCCTGTTTTGTGTACCTTCTTTAAATACTTTTTTTTTTTTCATTAGAATAATTGTACCTTGCCACATAGTCTATTTTTCTATTTTCTGTCATTATAGCCAACAATCTACTGATTTTACTGAGATGGGACAACCATGTAATGTGTATGGGAGCCTTCCTACTGAATCCAAACAGATTGGGTTGGGAGAAATAGGAATCTTGGGGAGGGAATTCAATGTATGATGCTTTTGTTAGGTGGAGAGATAAGTTTCTGTCAGGTGATTCTGGCAGAGGCTCTTTCATATGGAACAAAGGAAAAAGCAAAATGTTCTTATACTTGGGGAACTGAGAAAGAGAGACAGCGGTCAGCCAAACAAATGTTAATCCTACAGCTGTTCAATATACTAACTGTGACGTACCAAGGGGAGAAGTACTAGAAAACAGATATGTTTCTCCCCGTTTCATTTCATATGTCTCCCAGTATTGATTGTGAAGCTGTTTATTTCACTGTAATCCGGTCCTGGTTTCTTTAGTGATCAGCGTGGAAAGGACTGAGGCTTCCCTTCCACACATGCAGTCCAGGTTTTGGTCTCCTGACTGCTTCAGCTGATAATCAGGAGCTGCTGGGATCTCAGTCTTCATCTGCTGGTCTGGGAAGCTGACACAGTAAGGCTGCATGGACTTCTCTGTTATTGTGTAGGTTTATTTTTGTAGTTAGAAACTTATTGTTAGTTAGTGGCCAGATGGCCTTAGACATTTTATTTCATGTTTGGCACGTGTAACATTGTATGGCAAATGTGTACAATAAATACGCCTGGTGCATACCTGTGTGGAACTCGCTAGCCTGCTACTGTCCGTTGTGACTCCATAGCCACCTGCTTGGGCCAAAGCAAAGATCCCTGTTGAGCTATATTCCCACAAATGGTGTTTTGAATGCGGGCATAGTGGCTATTGGACTGTGACTGCAGAGAAAGTGCTCTGTGTATGTCCTGGCTAGTGTTGAGCGATACCGTCCGATACTTGAAAGTATCGGTATCGGAAAGTATCGGCCGATACCGGCAAAGTATCGGATCTAATCCGATACCGATACCCGATACCAATACAAGTCAATGGGACTCAAGTATCGGACGGTATCCCTGATGGTTCCCAGGGTCTGAAGGAGAGGAAACTCTCCTTCAGGCCCTGGGATCCATATTAATGTGTAAAATAAAGAATTAAAATAAAAAATATTGATATACTCACCTCTCCGACGCAGCCTGCACCTTACCGAGGGAACTGGCAGCCTTCTTTGCTTAAAATGCGCGCGTTTACTTCCTTCCGTGACGTCACGGCTTCTGATTGGTCGCGTGCCGCCCATGTGACCGCGACGCGACCAATCACAACAAGCCGTGACGTAATTTTCAGGTCCTGAATGCCTAGAATTAGGCATTCAGGACCTGAAAATTACGTCACGGCTTGTTGTGATTCGTCGCGTCGCGGTCACATGGGCGGCACGCGACCAATCAGAAGCCGTGACGTCACGGAAGGCAGTAAACGCGCGCATTTTAAGCAAAGAAGGCTGCCGGTTCCCTCGGTAAGGTGCAGGCTGCGTCGGAGAGGTGAGTATATCCCTATTTTTTATTTTAATTCTTTCTTTTACACATTGATATTAATCCCGATACCGATTCCCGATATCACAAAAGTATCGGATCTCGGTATCGGAATTCCAATACCCGCAAGTATCGGCCGATACCCGATACTTGCGGTATCGGAATGCTCAACACTAGTCCTGGCTGAAAGCTTCTGTGCTTTTGAAGAGCCAAGAGTCCAGTAATATGGAGGAACTAGTGAAACAGTTACTGCAGGCACATGTTCAACAACAGCAGACTAATACTTACTTCCAGCAAGCCCTGGACCAGCAAAATCAGATTCAGCAAGAGCAATTGAATGCAATAAAGCAGGCTTTGCTTCGGCAGCCCCAAGATGAGAGGGATCGTGCACAAAGTGTTGCTAGTGCACAGAAAGCCGTGCAAAAGACTTTGCTTAAAATGACTGCTGATGATGATGTAAAAGCGTATCTCACCTTATTTGAACGTATTGCAGAGCGTGAGCATTTACCGGTGGACAGATGGGCTGAAGTGGTTTCTCCATTTCTGAGCGGAGATCCACAAAAGGCCTATTACGATTTAAGTTGAGTGGATGCTATGGACTATACCAAATTAAAAGGCGAAATCCTGGCGAGGCTGGGAGTAAACACATATGTACGAGCACAGAGGGTACACTTGTGGACTTTTGTGGAGCATCAGCCAGCCCGCTCACAAATCTCACCCATCTAGTAAAAAAATGGCTGCAACCAGAGACTTTGACATCCGCAGAGATGGTGGAACAGGTTGTTCTAGACAAGTACCTGCGGTCCTTACCCGCTAAGATACAGAAGTGGGTTGGTCAGGGTGACCCATCTACAGCCGACCGGTTGGTGAATATGGTCGAACGCTACAATGCTTCTGAAAGCCTACTCCAAGGGACGCTATCACCTCGCTGGGCTACCAAGAAATCTCCAGAAAATTCTGTGAAACCTACTTCATCTTCAAAAGAAGAGAACCTTGCAATAAAGGGTAGCAGACCTACAAAGGACTGTGGAGGCGGTACGGTCTCACAGCAAGCCAGCAGACCTTATCTGGGGTCCCCAACGAGGAGGCAAGGGCCTATACAGTGTTGGCGATGTCGCAGGCTCGGCCATGTAGTAGCTAACTGCCCAATGACTACAGAGCCAATGGACTGTAATGCTATGAAGCGTCTTTCGTTATATGTACAGTCGGTCTGTGTTGCAGAGGTCCTCACAGGAAATGAACGACATGTGTCTTGCCTTGAGATCGACGGTCATAGAGTGAATGCCGTCTTGGATTCCGGCAGTCAAGTAACTCTGGTACATGCCAGTCTGGTGGACCCTAGAGCCCTAACGAACTTAACCGTGGGCATTAGTTGCATCCATGGCGATATAAAAAACTACCCCACTGCCTGGGTCACCCTTGCCACGCCAGTAGGAACCAAAAGACACCAAGCGGCAGTCCTAAAGTCTATGGGACATGATGTAATATTAGGGAGAGACTTTCCCTTATTTTGGGACTTGTGGAGCCTTAAAAATGGCATGAACAGTCTAGTTGAGGACGGTGCCGTGGAGCTAACCCCTGAGCCATTGCAGCAAGATGAAGGGGGGCCCATCTCAGAGGAAACTCCAGAATCTGTAGACTCTCCTCTGGCTGTATATGCAGGCGACGCAGATGAACTAGAGGATCCTATAGAAATGCCAGGTCTTGAGGTGGCCCGTGGTAAATTCGGGACCGCTCAACACCAGGATCCTACTCTGGCAAGGGCATGGGAAAATGTAAAGGTCTCTGAAGGAAGACCATTGTACCCAGGGGCTCAAAATGAGTTCCCACATGTGGCGGTGCAACAGGATATGCTGTATCACATAGACAAAGTACGAGGTGTGGTGGTAGAACAACTAGTGGTGCCCAAGTCCTTCCGCCAGGTAGTTTTGGAACTGGCCCACAAACATCCCTTGGGGGGACACCTGGCCGCAGAAAAAACAAAACACCGTATTCTACAACGTTTCTTTTGGCCGGGTCTAGCAAGAGACGTGACCCGGTATTGTCAGTCCTGTCCTACGTGTCAATTGACTGCACCTATGTCACATTTTAGAAGTCTCCCTGTGCCCTTACCAATAATAGAGGTGCCCTTCGAGAGGGTAGCAATGGATATAGTTGGTCCACTAGTTAAATCTGCCAGGGGTCATCAGTACATTTTGGTAGTACTAGATTATGCCACTCGTTACCCTGAAGCAGTACCCCTGCGGAATGCCAATGCGAAAGCAATTTCAAAGGAGCTTGTTAATATGTTTTCTCGCACCGGCATTCCGAAGGAAATACTAACGGATCAGGGGACCCCCTTTATGTCTCGTATACTTAAAGACTTATGTAAACTACTAAAAATCTCCCACTTGCGTACTTCAGTATATCACCCTCAGACTGACGGATTGGTGGAGCGATTTAATAAAACCCTGAAGGGAATGTTGAAAAGGGTGGTAGATAAGGACGGGAGGGATTGGGATGCTCTCTTACCATATCTCCTGTTCGCTATACGTGAAGTACCCCAATCCTCCACCGGCTTTTCACCTTTTGAGTTAGTTTATGGGCGGAGTCCTAGAGGCCTATTAGATATTGCTAAAGAGACTTGGGAACAAGAGGTGACTCCTTATCGTAGTGTAATTGAACACGTAATGCTTATGCAAGATAGAATTGAGGCCGTCATGCCAATAGTCAAGGAATGTTTAGAACGTGCACAACATGCCCAGAGCACAGTATACAACCGAGCGGCTAGAACACGAGTCTTTCAACCCGGAGGCAGGGTGTTAGTATTAGTACCTACTGTAGAAAATAAATTTCTTGCGAAGTGGCAGGGCCCATACGAGGTGTTGGAGAAAGTAGGTGAAGTGAATTATAAGATACATCAACCAGACAAGAGGAAAACTGAGCAAATCTACCACATAAACTTGCTTAAGGCCTGGCGGGACAGGGAGAGTCTAATGGCAGGAGCTGCCCTTGGTGATGGACCTCGAAGGGCACCACCATCTTTGGTAAATGTCCCCCAGGTAACACTGCCCGAAGTGGGTATTGCAGAGACACTGTCCGAATGTCAAAAACGAGAGACCAAGGAATTCATACAGAAAAACGCAGAGGTTTTCTCAGAACTTCCTGGCCGTACTCACTTAATTAAACATGATATTGTTACTGATCCACAGGCGCGGGTACGGCTAAAACCATATCGAATTCCGGAGGCTCGGAGACAAGCCATTGCCCAAGAAGTTGAGAAAATGTTAGAGCTGGGAGTCATTGAGGAGTCCCGGAGTGGGTGGGCTAGCCCAATCGTGTTGGTGCCCAAGCCCGATGGGACTATTCGGTTTTGTAATGATTTTCGGAAACTAAATGAGGTATCGAAATTCGATGCCTACCCGATGCCGAGAGTTGACAAACTTAGAGAGAGACTGGGTTCGGCCAGGTACATATCCACTATTGACTTAACAAAAGGTTATTGGCAGATTCCCCTCACGGATTCAGCCAAAGAGAAAACTGCCTTTGTAACACCTCAGGGACTGTTCCAGTACCGTGATATGCCATTTGGGTTGCATGGTGCTGCAGCCACCTTCCAACGTCTAATGGATATTGTCCTAAAACCCCATGTCCAGTATGCATCCGCATACTTGGACGATATCATTGTCTTTAGTGATGACTGGGACACACATTTGTCAAAAGTACAAGCTGTTTTAGACTGGTTAAAAACTGCTGGGTTGACTGCCAATCCCAAGAAATGTACCTTGGGATTGGAAGAGGCTCGCTATCTGGGATATAGCATAGGGCGAGGAGTCGTAAAGCCACAGACCAATAAGGTGGACGCTATTCGGAATTGGCCACGACCGGTCACCAAAAAACAAGTTGGAGCTTTTTTAGGGATCGTTGGTTATTATAGGCGGTTCACCAAACATTTTGCCACCATCGCGGCCCCTCTCACAGATCTTACCAAAGGGTCAAAATCTGTCACAGTAAAGTGGAACGCAGAAGCAGAGGAGGCCTTTCAACATTTGAAAACGGTCCTCTGTGACCAACCAGTGTTGGTTGCCCCTGACTTTAAATGGGAGTTTATTGTCCAAACGGATGCCTCGGGTGTTGGCCTCGGTGCAGTGTTGTCACAGGAAGTGAATGGCGAAGAACACCCAGTGGGCTATCTAAGCAGAAAGCTTACAAGGGCAGAAAAGAATTACAGTGTGGTTGAGCGGGAAGCCCTGGCTGTAAAATGGGCCCTATACACCTTACGCTATTATTTGCTAGGTCGCCAATTTAGGCTAGTGACGGACCATTCACCCCTAACGTGGATGGCCAGGGCAAAAGAGGGCAATGCGAGGGTGACTCGCTGGTTCTTAGCATTGCAACCATTTAAATTTTCCGTTGAGCACAGGGCGGGCGCAGCACACGGGAATGCAGATGCGTTGTCTAGAACGCACTGCTTAGTGACTCGTCGTGTCCGACCCTACGGGCTCGAACAGAGGAAGGGGGTGTGTGACGTACCAAGGGGAGAAGTACTAGAAAACAGATATGTTTCTCCCCGTTTCATTTCATATGTCTCCCAGTATTGATTGTGAAGCTGTTTATTTCACTGTAATCCGGTCCTGGTTTCTTTAGTGATCAGCGTGGAAAGGACTGAGGCTTCCCTTCCACACATGCAGTCCAGGTTTTGGTCTCCTGACTGCTTCAGCTGATAATCAGGAGCTGCTGGGATCTCAGTCTCTCATCTGCTGGTCTGGGAAGCTGACACAGTAAGGCTGCATGGACTTCTCTGTTATTGTGTAGGTTTATTTTTGTAGTTAGAAACTTATTGTTAGTTAGTGGCCAGACGGCCTTAGACATTTTATTTCATGTTTGGCACGTGTAACATTGTACGGCAAATGTGTACAATAAATACGCCTGGTGCATACCTGTGTGGAACTTGCTAGCCTGCTACTGTCCGTTGTGACTCCATAGCCACCTGCTTGGGCCAAAGCAAAGATCCCTGTTGAGCTATATTCCCACACAACTTTAGTACCCCAGCACAATATCATGGATCAGATCAAGTTAGCCACCCAAAGTTTATGGGAGAATTGTGACTTAACCTATGGAATACAAAATTGCATACTGCAAGCGGGGTCCAGCTTTCATAGTATTCCAACAAGACAAATGGAATTTAATTCTACTTGAATTTTGCAAAAATTCACATTCCCCAAAATGCAAATTACTAAAATGCTTCTGCTCGGATTCAGCAAGATTGCAGTTGCAGGCCACCATTTTTATGAACTGTAAGGGAGTATCAAAATGTAAAAAAAAAATATATAGTTTTACTTACCTTACCACTCACCTACCCACCCCGTTCGCACCTCACCGTCACCTGTCCAGTCCTAGATGAAACTTCTAAACGCTTCCGCTTGTGTTGAAATCTCTGGGCCTCTCACAATAATCCAAAACTTCTGGCTCTGAGTAGGCCTGGGATAATTCTGAATATGCACGCACAAGTCCATGACGCACGTTGTGACATCATCATATTTCATCTGGAACGGCGGCGATCAGAATATGCGGCTAGGACCGAATGGGTGATGGTGAGGAGTGGAAGGGCTGTAAAGTTGAGCAGTGAGGTGAGTATAAGGATTGTTTTTATTTTTTACATCTGATGTTTATTATGCTGTAGGGTCCAAAAAACACCCCAGAGCATAATAAGGAAAGTTCAACTAAAAAATAAATTTCTCTGGAAAATCCATGCAGACAAATTTGAATTTTGCTTGATCTGTTCATCTCTAAATATTTTGTTTTGTTAAACCCTCATTCCTTATCATGTCATCATTTTATAACCTCAGCTACATTTATGTTAGAAATCACCCTTCTTATCTTACACATAATATTAACTAATTTAGCTAAGGTCCCTGCACCAGAAAATAATAATTATAAAAACCAGGAGCAAAATACTTGGAGAGTGATGTCCTACATAAGAGGCTTATACATATATATAAGGCTTCTAATATAATCTCTCTGCCCTCATAATGAACGCATGAATGGAGAGGTGACGTGTAAGTATACAGTGTGAAAAGGACAAATGGTTTTCTAAATCCTAAGTGCAGTGAGCAATATCCTGAACCATGCAGTGATCTGACTTGGCACAACATTTGTTAATTAGTGGCATCTTACACTTTTATAATTTCCCAATTTAAAATGCATGTATAATTCCTCCATGGCAGTAAATCTATGTTGCTTTGCCAGTAATGTGTTTTGCACCAGAAATCTCAAAAACTCTCTGGCATATGTGCTTTATAATATGTCTTTCTAATTAATTGCTAGTCGAAAATGCTAACAGCAAAACGAGAGACCTATTTCTTCCACCAGAAAAGAGAGGGAAGAAGTAATGGCAGATGCCAATATGTTGCGTTCCCCGAAGGTTCTCAATAGCTCCCACAGCTGCGATCCTCTAGG
Organism: Ranitomeya variabilis; assembly: GCF_051348905.1. Taxonomy (NCBI): domain Eukaryota; kingdom Metazoa; phylum Chordata; class Amphibia; order Anura; family Dendrobatidae; genus Ranitomeya; species Ranitomeya variabilis. The sequence continues at coordinate 193,083,581 of NC_135238.1, forward strand.
CAAAGCCAGCTAAGAAACTTTACTAGAGTGCGACATATTTGAGCTTTTTTTTCATCCACTGAATAAATTCATTTTAAAAATGGGTATTTCTTTAATGGCATCACATAAACATGTGCTTGTCGCTGCAATAAGGAGTCACCTTGAGAATAAAATGACTGGTCTTTGTAGTTTGTGCCCTGGAATGCATTGATTTGTATTGTAATCACAAACAGACGTCCCGCTCAGGAAGTTAGGCACACGCTGAAACTATTTTTACAGCTGACCTATGTTTACGTGCTTGCTTCAAAGTCCTTTGTGTCATCCAATGCTTTCCAAATGCACAGGTACAAATGCGGAAGAAAGTAGACATCAATCAACTCACAAAAGAAAAAAAAAGTTTGTAGAGCTTCAAAAGAGACGTCTTGTTCACTATTCTCAATAATTTACACATTTTAGGCCAAAGCTTTGAAGCTTTCTTGATATTTACAAATATTTGTCACCCTGGTGGAAAATAATGCAACAGGAACTTTATCATATGGAAACAATCACTCACACAGTCGGATATTTTATTCATGTTTTTTGCTATTCTATGTTATGTTCTTTATTTAGAACCAAAATATTTTGCAGAGGACGTCAATATTTTCCATATCTAATTTACACACAAAGAAGCCAATTTCATAGAAAGCCAGTGTGATTTTTGCAGTGTAGAAAAAAAGAAAATCCAGAGAGAAAACATACAAGCAAAATTAGTTTTCGGAGATTGGAACACTGACCCAATTCTACAAGGTAACGATAACAATGTAATAAGGATGATCCTGAATAATGTATAATTTTACAGATGCTAACATTAACATTAGCAGGATAAACCCCCCTAAGCCGTCTATACTGGCATGTAGGTCATAGAAAATTGAATAAAAATGCGCTCCCATTAAAGTTTTTATCCTATTAATATATTACAATCATCACATTATACAGCACTGTGTACTTACAATTGATCATTTTGCCTTTCTAACCAGTTAATTCTTCTGTTTTCCATTAGATCTATGAGATCACATGATTAAAAGCAGACTAGCTGAATCCTGCTAAGCTCTGTGTAGAAACAGGAAGTGTCTCTTCTCTGTATGAGTCATCATCAGAACTACAATTCTACCTCACTGCAAAGGGGGAGGAGTTGAGCAGGAGTCAGGAGTTGAAGAGGGGTTGGAGCTGTGCTGCCAGGGACTTTGAAGTGATAACTGAAATATATTGAGAGGACTACAGGTTTAATGGGAGTGCTTTTTTTTATTTGGAAATCAATTTCTTATTCCAGAGAAATACACTTTTTCTTAATATATAAATGAGCTGTTACGACCTATGGGTGGGACTTAGATCTCCCAGAGAATTTGCCTCCAGATCTTATTTTAAATGAAAGGGAGAGTTACCAGTCTGAGACATGTAATAACTTACAGTCTGCTCTCCTGATCTGCATGTCTCACACTGGTAATGCCTCCTTTCATTATTTTAAATAATGGAGGCAGACTCTTAGAAGGAGATCTATGTCCGGCCCATAGATCTTAAGAGCCCATTTACATATAGGAAAAATGTAGATTTCCCTACAACAAGACATCAAATCACAAATATCAAAGTATCATTTTCTTCAGCTTCATATGACCTACATGCCCATATAGACAACTTAGCAGGGCTCAACCTACTGACACATTCCCTATAAGGTAGGCGTCACACTGGCGTATTGCATCTGATGCAAGAGCATCGGATGCGATATGCTAATGACACTTGGCTCCTGCTCGCAGCAGAGCAGGAGCCGAGTGTCATGCGTCTGTGCTCCGATTCTCTCGCACAGGGAGGATCTGTTGTGAATTAGACTTTTTTGGCTCCCTCTAGTGGTTACTAGTGATATGACTCTGGGATTTCCTTCCCTCTGTTTGCACCCAGCTGGGTCGTTACTTCAGGGGTGTTGCTATATAAACCTCCTGGAACCTTAGTCCAGTGCCTGGCATCGGTGTTATCAGACACATTCTGTTTGCTCCTGTTTGCTGGTCCTGGTTCGTGCTAAATTAAGCTAAGTCTTGCTTCTTTGTTTTTTGGGTTATTTGTTTGCTATCATTTTTGTCCAGCTTGTACTAAATGTGATTCCTGTCCTTGCTGGAAGCTCTAGGGGGCTGGTGTTTCAGGTTTTGCGTGAGAATGCCTTGTTTGTTAAAGGCTCAAAGTGTCTCTTTGGAGTACAGAAAGTTCCCTTTTTGGGGTTTATTTTTTCCCCTTCTGCTGTGGAGATGGACCCAGTCAAGGTCCGAGCTATTCATGAGTGGACTCAACCCACGTCAGTTAAGAGTCTTCAGAAGTTCTTGGGTTTTGCTAACTTCTACCGTCGTTTTATCGCTAATTTTTCTAGCGTTGTTAAACCTTTGACGGATATGACCAAGAAAGGTTCTGATGTTGCTAACTGGGCTCCTGCAGCCGTGGAGGCATTCCAGGAGTTGAAGCGCCGGTTTACTTCGGCGCCTGTTTTGTGCCAGCCTGATGTCTCACTTCCCTTTCAGGTCGAGGTGGATGCTTCTGAGATTGGGGCAGGGGCCGTTTTGTCACAGAGAGGCCCTGGTTGCTCGGTAATGAGACCATGTGCTTTCTTCTCTAGGAAGTTTTTGCCTGCTGAGCGAAATTATGATGTGGGCAATCGGGAATTACTGGCCATGAAGTGGGCATTTGAGGAGTGGCGTCATTGGCTCGAGGGTGCTAAGCATCGTGTGGTGGTCTTGACTGATCACAAAAATTTGATGTATCTCGAGTCTGCTAAACGCTTGAATCCTAGACAGGCCCGCTGGTCATTGTTTTTCTCCCGTTTTGACTTTGTGGTCTCGTATTTACCAGGTTCAAAGAATGTGAAAGCTGATGCTCTTTCAAGGAGCTTTGTGCCTGACTCTCCTGGAGTCACAGAACCTGTTGGTATTCTTAAAGAAGGAGTTATTTTGTCAGCCATTTCTCCTGATTTGCGACGTGTGTTGCAGAGATTTCAAGCTGGTAGACCTGACTCTTGTCCACCTGACAGACTGTTTGTTCCTGATAAGTGGACCAGCAGAGTCATTTCCGAGGTTCATTCCTCGGTGTTGGCAGGTCATCCGGGAATTTTTGGCACCAGAGATCTGGTGGCTAGGTCATTTTGGTGGTCTTCCTTGTCACGGGATGTACGGTCATTTGTGCAGTCCTGTGGGACTTGTGCTCGAGCTAAGCCTTGCTGTTCCCGTGCCAGCGGGTTGCTCTTGCCCTTGCCTGTCCCGAAGAGGCCTTGGACACATATTTCCATGGATTTCATTTCTGATCTCCCGGTGTCTCGGGGTATGTCTGTCATCTGGGTGGTATGTGATCGCTTTTCAAAAATGGTCCATTTGGTGCCTTTGCCTAAGCTGCCTTCCTCTTCCGATCTGGTTCCTGTGTTCCTTCAGAACGTGGTTCGTTTACATGGCATTCCTGAGAATATTGTGTCTGACAGAGGATCCCAGTTTGTTTCCAGGTTCTGGCGATCCTTTTGTGCTAGGATGGGCATTGATTTATCGTTCTCGTCTGCCTTTCATCCTCAGACTAATGGACAAACTGAGCGAACTAATCAGACTCTGGAAGCTTACTTGAGGTGTTTTGTTTCGGCAGATCAGGATGATTGGGTGACCTTCTTGCCGTTGGCTGAGTTTGCCCTAAATAATCGGGCTAGTTCCGCTACTTTGGTTTCGCCATTTTTCTGCAACTCTGGTTTCCATCCTTGTTTTTCCTCGGGACATGTGGAGCCTTCTGACTGTCCTGGAGTAGATTCTGTGGTGGATAGGTTGCAGCAGATCTGGAATCATGTGGTGGACAACTTGAAGTTGTCACAGGAGAAGGCTCAGCATTTTGCCAACCGCCGCCGCGGTGTGGGTCCCCGACTTCGTGTTGGGGATTTGGTGTGGCTGTCTTCTCGATTTGTTCCTATGAAGGTCTCCTCTCCTAAATTTAAGCCTCGCTTCATCGGTCCTTACAAGATATTGGAAATCCTTAATCCTGTGTCCTTTCGCTTGGATCTTCCGGTTTCGTTTGCCATTCACAACGTGTTCCATAGGTCTTTGTTACGACGCTACGTTGTGCCTGTGGTTCCTTCTGCTGAGCCTCCTGCTCCGGTGTTGGTTGAGGGCGAGTTGGAGTACGTGGTGGAGAAGATCTTGGATTCTCGTCTCTCCAGGCGGAGGCTTCAGTATTTGGTCAAGTGGAAGGGTTATGGTCAGGAGGATAATTCCTGGGTGGTTGCCTCTGATGTGCATGCGGCCGATTTGGTTCGTGCCTTTCACGCTGCTCATCCTGATCGCCCTGGTGGTCTTGGTGAGGGTTCGGTGACCCCTCCATAAGGGGGGGTACTGTTGTGAATTAGACTTTTTTGGCTCCCTCTAGTGGTTACTAGTGATATGACTCTGGGATTTCCTTCCCTCTGTTTGCACCCAGCTGGGTCGTTACTTCAGGGGTGTTGCTATATAAACCTCCTGGAACCTTAGTCCAGTGCCTGGCATCGGTGTTATCAGACACATTCTGTTTGCTCCTGTTTGCTGGTCCTGGTTCATGCTAAATTAAGCTAAGTCTTGCTTCTTTGTTTTTTGGGTTATTTGTTTGCTATCATTTTTGTCCAGCTTGTACTAAATGTGATTCCTGTCCTTGCTGGAAGCTCTAGGGGGCTGGTGTTCTCCCCCCGGGCCGTTAGACGGTTCGGGGGTTCTTGAATTTCCAGTGTGGATATTTTTGATAGGATTTTTTGCTGACCATATAAGTTATCTTTCTATATTCTGCTATTAGCTAGTGGGCCTCTCTTTGCTAAATTCCTAGCTCATTCTTATGTTTGTCTTTTCCTCTTACCTCACCGTTATTATTTGTGGGGGGCTTCTATCCAACTTTTTGGGGTATTTCCTCTGGAGGCAAGAAAGGTCTTTCTTTTCCCTTCTAGGGGTAGTTAGCTCTCCGGCTGGCGCGAGACGTCTAGGATCAATGTAGGAACGTTCCCCGGCTGCTGGTATTTGTGGTGCTAGGATTAGTTATATGGTCAGCCCAGTTACCACTGCCCTATGAGCTGGTTTTCTGTATTTACTGACTTAGCATTATTCCTGAGACCCTCTGCCATTGGGGTCATAACAGGATCGGAGCACAGCTGCGGAGGAGGCAGAGAAATGAATTTCTCCATCTCCTCCATTGCTGGGGTCCGCTTATATCGCACATCACTCGGATGATATCCAAGTGATGTGCGCTGTCTCACTCGCACCCATAGGCTTATATGGGTGCGAGTGAGCTGAGAGTTTTCCTCAGTCCGAGACAATCGCAGCATGCTGCGATTGTCTCGGACCAAGGAAAACGGCCGACAAAAAGTCGGCTGGTGGGAGCTGCCCCATATGTTAACATTGGTCCGAGTGCAATGCGATTTTTTATCGCATTGCACTCGGCCATTTAAAACGCCATTGTGATGCCGGCCTAAGACTGCCACGCTGATCAGATATGGCTTCAATATGTCATTTTTAAGCCAGTAAAGTACAAACAATAAAATTAGTTTCAAACATGTTATATGTATCAGTTACTTTGATTTTTATGGTTATAGTTTTTGTAAGTTGATTACTTTTTGTCAACTTACATCTAGAAACATACTCCATCAATGTTGTAGCTACCGGAGGTGCCGAGAAAACACTTAAATGTTGACCTTGGTTCCTGGGGAGATCAAAAGGTCCCTTTAGCACGTAAGAGGAAACTAATATTTCATGTGACACAGATTTTATATTGTAGCCAAGAAGAGTTAGGTTATTCCACTGAAAAATGAAGAAGTTGTGAACCATTTCAGAACTCGATTAGTTGCTAACGGAAACTGCTCTATTTTGTATTTTCATTAGTTTTGACAAAGGTCTTTAGGCAACTTTCCAATGAAAACGGTAACCATAAAGTGAGTACGGCTAAATGGAAATAAAATGCTCAATTAATCAAGCAATTAGTGACTCAAACAAAAGAAACTGATCCTGCAAATTGCATTGCACATTTTGAACGAACCTATTATGCACATAATGTCATTTTATAAATCTGGAACAATACAAAGAATGAAAAATATTTCTAAGACTCGCCCTACACGTTACATAGCTATTGGCTTAATGGCCGTCAGTGATCTCGACCAGCTCTCCCGTATACAAGAGTGCTTGTTCAGCTAAGTACTCCTGTGTTTTTTATGAGAAAGCCCCCACCAGACATCTCTGACAATGGCTTATCTCAGGGAGAAAAAAAGGTTGTCAGTCTGAAATATGCACATGCCGGCCCTTAATGCAACTACAATCAGTATCCAGGGCTCTCATATACATTGGACGCACAGCCGTATTCGTCAATATTGAAGGGTTCACCCGACATCAGTCTAGTGTCTATGGGGGTTATTAACATACACTAAAAATACCGTATATACAGTATATATATACACTCACTGGCCACTTTATTAGGTACACCTGTCCAACTTCTTGTTAACACTTAATTTCTAATCAGCCAATCACATGGCGGCAACTCAGTGCATTTAGGCATGTAGACATGGTCAAGACAATCTCCTGCAGTTCAAACCGAGCATCAGTATGGGGAAGAAAGGTGATTTGAGTGCCTTTGAACGTGGCATGGTTGTTGGTGCCAGAAGGGCTGGGTGAGTATTTCAGAAACTGCTGATCTACTGGGATTTTCACGCACAACCATCTCTAGGGTTTACAGAGAATGGTCCGAAAAAGAAAAAAAATCCAGTGAGCGGCATTTCTGTGGGCGGAAATGCCTTGTTGATGCCAGAGGTCAGAGGAGAATGGGCAGACTGGTTCGAGCTGATAGAAAGGCAACAGTGACTCAAATCGCCACCCGTTACAACCAAGGTAGGCCTAAGAGCATCTCTGAACGCACAGTGCGTCGAACTTTGAGGCAGATGGGCTACAGCAGCAGAAGACCACACCGGGTACCACTCCTTTCAGCTAAGAACAGGAAACTGAGGCTACAATTTGTACAAGCTCATCGAAATTGGACAGTAGAAGATTGGAAAAACGTTGCTTGGTCTGATGAGTCTCGATTTCTGCTGCGACATTCGGATGGTAGGGTCAGAATTTGGCGTAAACAACATGAAAGCATGGATCCATCCTGCCTTGTATGGAGCATCTTTGGGATGTGCAGCCGACAAATCTGCGGCAACTGTGTGATGCCATCATGTCAATATGGACCAAAATCTCTGAGGAATGCTTCCAGCACCTTGTTGAATCTATGCCACGAAGAATTGAGGCAGTTCTGAAGGCAAAAGGGGGTCCAACCCGTTACTAGCATGGTGTACCTAATAAAGTGGCCGGTGAGTGTATATACAGTATATATATATATATATATATATATACACACACATATATATTCCATTAATAACATGAGTATAGATAAAAATGTATGTAAAGAGTATATTCATACAACAATTTCGACAATTAAGATGCTGGCAGTATGCAGATAGATTTCTGTAAGCATCATTCAAGTTCTTAAAATAATTGCAAAAATGTGCGCAACACAATCTGCCCTGTGTAAATATATACTTGTATCAAACTGGTGTAATCACATGTACGTGGATGCTGTTTCAAGACATTAATGATTGCCTGTTTTTTGTCTAGTTTTGTGTGTTTTGAGCATTTTCATTTGCAACCAATTCATTATTCTAATATTTTAAGTCTATATGTATATATATGCATTTGGTTGTTTTTTATTTTGTCTGCTTTGTGCATGGAGTCATGATTCTTTCCACATGATTCATCAATTATGACTTTTTTCTCTAGTGCGAACAATTCTTGCGACTTTTGAAGCAAAAAATGCACTGTTTGGCCCCAAAAGTTGCAAAAACAGTACAAGACAGGAAAAAATACAATTTTTGACTTTTGCCAATTTCATGTGCCATTTTGATAAATTTTTCTTCAAAAATCGCAAGTAATACAACAATAGAAAAAATGGAAAATTACGCAAATGATTAATCAGGACCTTAGTGCACTGCTGTAAGGTGCTCCCATCTGGTACCATATTGAGAAGAAAACTATAAAATCCAGTGATGTATTGTGTATGGGAGGGCATTAGAGCTTCACAGGTTTTCACTGGAATCATCTTCCCTCCTACATGAAAGCATCATGTAGATGGCTGATGTTAGAGACCTTGCGCTCCTCCAGCTTCAGTTTGAGGATGCCCCACAGATGATCAAAAGGGTTTAGGTCTGGAGACATTCTTGTCCAGTCCAGCATCTTTACCCTCAGTTTCTTTAGCAGGGCAGTGGTCATCTTGGAGATGTGTTTGGGGTCATTATTATGCTGGAATACTGCCTTGCAGCCATGTTTCCAAAGGGAGGGGGTCATGTTCTGCTTCAGTATATCACAGTACAGTACTTGTTGGTATTCATGGTTCCCAGAATGAACTGTAGCTCCCCACTGCCAGCAGCATTCATGCAGCCCGAAATCATGACACTTTTACCACCATGCTTGACTGTAGGCAAGACATACTTGTCTTTGTACTCCTTACCTAATTGCCGCCACACACACTTGGCACCATCTGAACCAAATAAGTTTGTATTGGTCTCATCAGACCACAGGACATGGTTCCAATAATCCATGTCCTTAGTGTGCTTACCTTCAGCAAAGTGTTTGAGGGTTTTCTTGTGCATCATCTTTAGGGATGACAGCCATGCAGATCAGTTTGATGCAGTGTGCGGTGTATGGTCTGAGCAGTGACAGGCTGACCCCTCACCCCTTTAAACTCTGCAGCAATGCTGGCAGCAGTCATACGTCTTTTTTGAAAAAACAACCTCTGGATATGATGCTGAGCATGTGCCCTCAACTTCTTTGTTCGACCATGGTGAGGACAGTTATAAGTGGAATCTGTATTGTAAAAACTGTGTATGGTCTTGGCCACTGGGCTGCAGCTCAGTTTCAGGATGTTGGCAATCTTCTTATAGCCTTGGCCATCTTTATGTAGATCATCAATTTTTTTTTCTGATCCTCAGGCAGTTTGCCATGAGGTGCCGTACTGAACCTGTAGTGACCAGTATGAGAGAATGTGAGATCGATAACACTAAATTTTACACATCCTCTTGCCATTTCCACCTGAGACCTTGTAACACTAATGAGTTACATGACACCCAGGAGGGAAAATGGCTAATTGGGCACAATTTTGCCATTTACACTTTGGGGTGTACTCACTTTTGTTGCCAGCGGTTTCAACATATGTGTGTCGTAACACCTAAGGTGTCACTGGTGCTGACTAGGGGCACTATCGGAGGGCATGTGAATAAACGCAGGAAGTGCAGAAACAATGTACGCCGAGCTCAAGGACCTTAAACTAATGCAGTGAGCAGGACATGGCACTGAGCAGTCACCTGACCAGGGGGGCGGAGCCACCGCACGTGAATGCAGGGAAAGACACAGAACACACAGGGTGCAGGGCACAGACAGGAAATGTAGTCAAGAAGAGCCGAGGGTCAAAGCCAGGTGGGAGAAAAGTACCTAAGGATAAGACAAAGAGTAAACAAGGACAAGCCACGGGTCTGATTCCCAGGAGAGACACAACAGTACAAAGTCGAACGCAAAGGCAGAAGTCAGGCAACAGAACCCAAGTCATACACAGCAAGGAATACTAGTGCAGAGGCACAACATTTACGGAAGTAAACCTGGGTCAGCGACCACAAGCCGAGGATACGGAAGTATGACCAACACACAATCCAGGAACTGCCAACAATAAATAGCCGCCCCAGAACCAAAGAGAGGCGGACTAAAATTAACACTGACCTGACCAGGATGGAGGTGGCACCATCCTGTCCAGAGTTATGACAAATTGCTTTGTGTTGAGTTATTTAGAGTGCACCAAACTTACACAGTTATACAAGCTGTACACTGACTACTTTACATTGTATCAAATCTTCAGTGTTGTCCCATGAAAAGATATAATAAAATATTTACAAAAATGTAAGGGGTGTACTCACTTTTGTGATATACTGTATATCATCAAAAATGCCACCTGTGGGATCCTCTATTATCAAGTGAATGGGAGTCCATTAGTGATGAGTGGAGTGAATATACTCGTTACTCGAGATTTCTCGAGCATGATCGGGGTTCCTCCGAGTATTTTTTAGTGCTCGGAGATTTAGTTTTTCTTGCCGCAGCTGAATGATTTACATCTGTTAGCCAGCATAAGTACATGTGGGGGTTGCCTGGTTGATAGGGAATCCCCACATGTACTTATGCTGGCTAACAGATGTAAATCATTTAGCTGTGGCAAGAAAAACTAAATCTCCGAGTACTAAAAAATACTCGGAGGACCCCTGAGCGTGCTCGAGAAATCTCAAGTAAAGAGTATATTCGCTCATCACTAGAGTCCATCAATTCAACCCCACTACATCCTCCACATACATCAGTGAAGATGAGGTTATTTGGACAACGAAGCCATCTTTCCTGTAAAATAAACTGACAATATGTTGGCTGGAAATTTGTGAACAACAGTCAGGTAGTATTTAAATGTTGCTGCAGAGTGGGGACCCAGCATCAATTTTACTAGTGGGCCCTCAGTCCGACACTGGCTATAAAACAGTATTATTTTAAATTAAATCTTAGTGAAAGAATAATTTGGAATATTAGAGTTGGTCTGCACGGCTGCAAACATTTAGTTTGGCAACAAGAGGTATGTAAATTACTGTGGATAATTAAAGGGAATGTTTACAAACAGTAGTAAATAATTAATGATCAAAGGATTCAGTGATAATTACAGGATCAAAGTAAATGAGGAAGAGCTTTAATTAGGTGTTTGAATTGCCTTAATGTTCGGATATAGCTGTTCTTTATAAATATGTAAAGAAATGACCTCATTGTATATGCTGAGACATATTTATAGAGTTGTACTAGTGACATATTTCAGTAAGTTTGTGCCGTATTCTTAATATCTGAGAATTACAGCTCTGGAAAAAATTAAGAGACCACTGCAAAATGTTCAGTTTGTCTGATTTTTCTCTTTATAGGTATATTTTTGAGTAAAATGTAAATTGCAATTTATTCTATAAACTTCTGACAACATGTCTCCGAATTTCCAAGCAATAAATTTGGTATTTCTTTTCTGAAAAGGAGAAATGGTCAAAATTGCAAAAAAACACCCAGTGCTTTCAGACCTCGTATAATGCCAAGAAAACAAGTTGATAATCATTTAGAAACAGCAATACTAATGTTTTACCTCAGGAAGAGTTCAGAAATCAATATTTTGTGGAATAACCATGATTTTTAATCACAGCTTTCATGCGTATTGGCATGCTTTCCACCAGTCTTTCATACTGCTTCTGGCACAAAAATTTAAGCAGTTCTTCTTTTTTTGATGGCTTGTAACTATCCATTATCCTCTCGATTACATTCCAGAGGTTTTTAATGGGGTTCAGGTCTGGAGATTGGGCTGCCCATAACGGATTTGATGTGGTGGTCTCTTAATTTTTGCCAGGATCGGTGAGTGCTACCTACTTTTTTTTTCTTTCGATGGACATTATTCACATGTTTTTTTCTGAGGAGCACCCGAGATCCTAAAGCACAGCTCTAATCTGTATATTGCACTCCAGGCGTACAGATCCAATGAAGCCGGCGGTGCTGTCTGCTTTTTGTACTTGACACAAGGTATCATTTTAACCAGTATAATGGAGCCAACCTGACACTGTCTGTAGGTTACTCAGCACAATCCTGCTGACAGGTTCCCTTTAAACATTTTGCACCTTTTGCCTTCTATGGACTTTGTGTTTCACTAGTTTTTGGCTGCAGGATGAGTTACCTGTTCAGCTTTCTAGATGCCAGTGGGTGGTGTGCTTCTGGTAGATTCACAGTAAGGACCAGTGACATCATTGCTTCACTGACCTGAACTGTACTCTTTTTCATGAAGATAAAAAGGTAGCTTTGCCTCTGCAGTCTCCAAGGAGAGCAGTGGCACTGAAACTAGAGCCAACCAACTGCAGCTGGTAATGAAACATAGCCCTGCTTTCCTCAATGATTTCACTGCCAGAATCTACTATGATTACAAGTAAGGAATTGGAGGAGAGCAAAGCTTTCTGTCATCACAAACACCTCTCTATCTGCAGCTCTCATCACACAGCACTGCCAGTTCTGCTCTACTATAACTCCCACCACACTGACAGTGCCATGGGATAAGAGCTGCAGATGTATAGTATTTATAATGACACAAAGCTTTGCTTTACTCCTATTACTTGCATGTAATCATAGTGTGTGCTGGAAATAAATGAGTGAGGAGAGCAGAGCTGTATGAAATTACATGTCTCATACAGAAAAAGCTCTGAGGGCATGTTCTTTTTTTCCCCTGCATAATGCTTCCTGTTTAGAGCAGATAAAAATAGGAGCCCAGATGTGTACAATATTCTTACTATGGCAATTGAATATACCTTTAGGTCTCATTCACATGTAAGTTTTTTTCACGTCTGAGGAAGTCTGACCTAGTTTCATTAGTGATTTCCCTCAGTTTCATCAGGGCTGTATCATAGTTTTGTCAAAGTTTGACCCATTTGTGAAAAAAAAGTTTCTGCACTTTCCTCTATTTAACTGTCCATGAAAAGCACCCGAATGCTGTCCGATTTTATCACGGACCCATAGACTTTCATTGCCAATTTTGATTCAACGCTCAGATTAATATTGGACATGTCTTCGCGATTTTGCGTGAACTGCTCTATCTGTGAATAATCACAAAATTTTCAAATTCATATTTTTAAAATAATTAGAACGCATTTAAGTTTGTGGGTGTACTATGAAAAATGTGGAAAAGTTAATGAGGTTTGAATACTTTTTCAATGCACTGTATATGAAGTTATCTGAGTAGGACAAGACTTTTGTATGGATATGACTGTTTTCTTTTTGTACTTGTGCATTAAACGTCGTATGGTGTATGGCAGAGGAGGAGTTTGTACTCCTGGCATTCTCTATAGTCTGTATAAAAAAAATTAAAAAAATTTCACAGTGGGAAATAATTTGTCGAGACATCACATGCATATCAAAGAGTTGTAGATTAGCTTACGGACACACGGCTGATAGCGAATTCCAAATCTGCGCACATCAGAGAAGGTAATGTGGCAAATGATGATTTGAGCGATAGCTGCCTCTTTAAGTAGAATATGATGGTAGTTGTGGTTGTTTTTTCAGCTGCAGTCATTTGCTGACTGTCAAGTGAGCTTGTCCCAGCTCTTTCCAGAAACTTCTACATACCATGCAGAGATAAGCCATTTAAACAAGACTCTGAGAGAGAACCCTGTGACTGCTGTATTTCAGCAAGTCTTACAATATGTTACAACATACAGTTTACACAGAAATCACAGTATTTGCATGAAACACATTATTCATCAGATATCCCTTGGAGATGGCCACTTTGTGGGATAACATACTTGTCTAGCTGTTTTTCATGTTTTTGAAAGCAACTGGATATGGCAAATTATACATACAAAACCATGTAAGCTGGCACATATACATAGACTTATAGTTTAGCAGCTTGAATATCAACCTGGAGAGGACTGCTGCTGAATGGTAGCATCACTTTCTTCAACCATAGAAAATGGGTCTGAAGTAGACATGAGATAATTGAATTGTAAGAAATCAAATTCATTACGAAATTCCCCCAAAACTCAGAATCTTGCAAATTCCAAATTTTGGAGATTCAATTTGCAAATCAAAATCATTGTCGTCAATGTCTTGTGTTATCCTCTTTGTGACCACATAAGTCTCAGCACTGTAAGAACCAAAGGCTTTCCTGGAAGACCACGGAAACTTTTGTTGAGGTGGCGTAAGATGTAATGTGAGAGCCTAGGACAGGTGAGTTTAATATATTACTTTGAAACCCCTTCCTACCCCAATTACTAACCGGTGGAGCATAATAAATATATAATACATTTATTTTCCCTATAAATGTGGAACTTGTGATTCAGGCCAATTTTTATTTGAGCCAAATCCAATAGCATACACCGTCAGAAGAGGGTCCCTGTGTGTTGACAATATAGGGGCCCTTTGCAGTCCAATACATCATTATAATGTACAATTCCACCTGCTTTGAAAGTGAAAATGGACCCCCTTAACTCCAGGGCCCCTGTGCGGCTGCACAAACTAAACCAATGGTATATCTGCCCATGGCCAAGTCAAATCTGTTGACTAATTCAAGCAAATCTGAGAATATCTTATCTTTGGTCTATAGCCAAAATGGTATGCATCCCCATTAATATTTAAACATTTTATATATCTTATCTTGCAGATTGTTACTCTGCTCTTTTTCTGTATCAATCTTATGAACAGCGCCAGCATGGGATCGCCGCTGGGAGCTCAGCTTACGTGATAGCCAAGCTCCGCACCACCCCTGCCTATTTAACCTCCTAAATGTGGTAAACGATATCAATCGTTCTCAGCATTTAGGGGGCATTGAGAGGGAGGGGGCTGCCTCTCCCATACAATTAGCTTAAGTGCCAGGGCCCCATTGTTGTCATGGCAACCCATAGTCATCATAATGACCCCTGAGCCTGTTTAGACTCTGCCCAGAGAATGGCTTCTATCAGTGTACCACTGACAGGTATAATGCATTATACCAGCAATCAGAGTCAAAGAAGTTAAAGTCCCAGAGAAGAACTAAATAAAAAGCACAAAAAAATATAAATTTTTTAAAAAATATTGCAAAATAATCACAAAATAAATTTACAAAATTTAAAAAAATATACCAATAAAAATGTATATTTATGCTAAAAAAATAAATAAAGTACACATATTTGGAAAGACCTGCCCTATAAAACTTTTACACTAGTTAACCCTTCAGTGAACAACATAAAAAAATTAAAAATTTGGCAAAAATACTGAGCTTTTTCATCATACCGCTGAACAAAAAGTGGAATAAAATGCATTTAAAAATCGAATGGAAATAAAAATGGTATTGCTGAAAACATCATCTTGTCCAGCAAAAAAAAAAAGTTGCCGAACAGCTCCATCAGCGGAGAAATAAAAAAGTTATAGCTCTCAGAATATAGAGATGCAAAAACAATTATTTTTTTAGTAAAATAGTTTTTATTGTGTAAAAGAGGCAAAGCGTAAAAAGTTTTATAAATATGATATTGCTGTAATCATAGTGACCCAAAGAATAAAGCTGCCTTATCACTTTTACCACACAGTGAACGGCATAAACTCCCCGAAAAAACATTTCTGTTTTGCTGTTTTTTGTCCATTCTACCTCCCAAAAATCGGAATGCAAAGTGATCAATATATGTTACGTGCCCGAAAATGGTATCAATAAAAATGTCAACTCGTCCCACAAAAAACAAGCCCTCATATGACTGTTGGGCGAAATATGGAAAAATTATAACTCTCAAAATATTGTGATTTGCAAAACAAAGCGTCTTTTATTGTGTGACAACAGCCAAACCGTGGAAGCCATCTGGCTTATGATCCAGTGGTGTCCATCTTTTTAAGTGTGCATAAAAGCGAGGTCGGTCACAGTTTTGTGCACCTCTGAAAAGAAGGACACCACTGAACAAAGGCCAGACCGACTCCACAGTAACTCTGCTGCCTCATTGGTGATAGAATTCATCAGGCTTTCACCTGAACCATGTCATTCAGAGATTTAGATAGAAATCCCAAAATAAGTGCACAGCATAGAGTGATCCAAAACGTTATGTAAAATTTTCCCAATAATAGCTTCAACTGAATCCACAAAAAAAGTTCTCATTCAAGTCCATCATCTGTCAATGGAAATGTAGGGGGCTTCTCAATTACTGGTAGCACAAAGACTCTAAGACAACCCTATGCTTCCTCGCTCCTCGAAAAAAAATCCTGCAAATTATGCACTCCCAAATTCAAATCCCCCCATTCTTTCTAAGTCCCACAGTGTGCGGAAACCCCATTTAGCAACCACATGTTTGGCATTTCTGTAGAGATGAGAGCCCACTTAATTTGTGGCATCCAGGTACCAAGAAGCACAAGCTGGGTACAATGTATGGGCACTACAATAGATGAGCAGTTCAATGGCAAATATGCAACATCCACTGCTACTTGTTTCTGGAAAACACCCATGGGGTCAAAATCGCCACTACACCTGTATATGAAATCCCAGAGGGGTGTAATTTCCAAAATGGGGTCACTTGAGGGGGGATTTTTCTCTTCTAGCACTTAGGGTAGTGATGGGTGAAACCCTGGTTGTTCTGGTCTGGCGGGTTCAGCCGAACAGTTAAAAAAAAAGTTTTGCTCGGGTGCTAGTGCGGTGCCCCAGTGTCCTGGTCATCGCAGTGATGTAATTATCCTTTCAGGGGAGAAGTGATGTCATGTCTGAAGGCAATGAAAGACAACCACATTCAGGTATCACACACATGCAACATGTTCACACTCCAGACCAGAAGGGGGAGCTCTAAGCCTGTTTAGGGTGAGCTCCCTTATTTACATCCTGATCTGGAGGAAAAGGAGTTCAGTTCCTGTCAGGCAGACAGAAGAAGTGGAGCTCTGGTGGCCTGAAGTGCTGCAACTCCTGGAAAAAGACACAAAAAGGTGAATATACTGCAGATAGTGTGCAGGAAAGCAGAGCATAGGAGAGGGAGATCAGCCAGGAACACCGAGGGAGCAAATGTCTCTAAGCCTTGCTCCAGAGACCGGCAGGACAGTCAATTCCAAGTTGGCTGCCCGACCTTAATACCTAAGAAGACACGGTGGCAAATTGTGGGGGTCGGGGCGTCTCCAGGGTCCCTACAATCAAGCCCCAGGCTATCCCAGTCATACGGGTTGTCCTATCCATTCCATCTGGGGGACAGAGAGGAAGAAATGACAACATCTAGAACATCTACAAGAGTTGTGAGGACCTTACCGGGAAGCTCAGCAGGGAGGTACTACAACACACAGGCGCTAGTAGGAAGGCTACTGATTTCCACCTGGACAAGGGGACTCTGGAATTGCCTTCAGACCGACCGGACTCTGCCTGCCCTGTCATCTGGCTCTCCGGGCTGAGGATACCATTTGAAGTCTTCAGTAAACAAGGTAAAAGACTGCAAACATGTCTCCTCGTTCTTTATTGCACCTTGCCCATATATAAACTCTTTTACTGGACACCCCTGAGGGCCACGGACTGGGTCAGCCACCGTGATATCCCCCGAACCGCAGGACCCGGTACCGAGTACCCCATTGCCCTACACTGGGGGCGATCCACTAGAACAGTACCCAAACCCGGACATAAATGGGGGGCCGAACATTCATTTTTTGCCACTCTATCATGCACATTACAGCGCGAGAAACACTGCCTCTGATCGACAGTAAAATCATTACCGCCGGCCAGAGGGCTGCGGTTCACATGCAGTCAGTGAGCAGCTGTGACTGAAGGTGCAAAGTTTACCTCTGCTCACAGGCGTCAACTGATGAGCCTACTACTCCTATCAGCCTACTCCTGCTGTTGCTGATAACAATGAGAGAAAAGGTGCTGGGAGAATTCATAAGCTGGCAACTGCGCAATAAATAAACAAGCGACACATGCTGCCCTTAGAAACCCAACTCACCTGAACTTGACCTTTACTATGCACTTCTTTAACTCCTCTGAACTCCAACATTACCATGAAATGCCTTCCTTTTTTTTGACACTAGTTCCCGCCCACTAGGCTAGTTCTTTCATTAACTACTTTCTATACTTTCCTATCCTATAGAACTTATTATTCTTATCCTATGACCGATACTGCAACTAAACAATTTACTATGTAAATGATACTTATACTATCCTGAAGCTAATCCTATGCTTATCTTGCACTATACGCTACTCATATTATACATTAACACTTTATATGACATATACTGTACATTATCGTAATACATTGCATAAGGCACACATCACTACTATATATAAAATCACATGACACTATACACACAATGCGGTTGTTGCATTCTGGGAGGTAGGAAGAGGGAAAGACAGTCCACATCTCTACACAAGTGACAAAAGTACACTGCAAGTATAGAGCTACAAAATGCTGATCGTAAAGGATTCCTAAAGGACACCAATTTTATAGGTCAAAATATAGGCAAAGCATCAGAAAAACATTAGGAAATACCATACAATGTTTATGAGAACCAGCAGATCCAGTAGTTATAGCAGCTGCCAGCAGAGATCAGTTCGGTATTCCTATATTAAACATTTTGCTTGTAAAATAAACTATAATATGTCACTCGTCATATAAATGGGAAGATGTTGTGCTATCAACACTTATAAAGGTCAAAGTCACACTTTTTCTGTGGGAAAACAAAGTCTAGCAAAATAATGTGAAATAAACCTTATACAAGCTGGTATTTCTGGCGTGGGAAAACTTGGGGTAACTGTCATTCACTGTCCAGTTAGTGTATATAATGTATTTTTTTTTAGGTCTGTCATATAAATTACTGTTAACAGCTAGTATAGGCCTAATTCCTGCTAGAGGAGCTCTATGCACATATTAATAATCAACTTTCATTGGAACATAGAAAAATTAAAAATGTTTTTAAGCATTTATCCATGGCCAGGACTTTGTAACTAAGGCTTCAAAATAATAAAGAAAATGATATACAGTAAGAAGAAAAGGAAGGATGGAGATTTTAGGAGAGATGGGCAAAAGCAATATGATAATAACAATTAAGACACTTTAACATTGGTGCCCGACTAATCTATCTTTCTCCACACTACTCCTCTGCTTCTCCCCTCTACAAATCCCTTCACTGACTTCCAATTCCCCAACTCATCCAGTTCAAGTTACTAATATTGACCTGTAAGGTGGTCCATAATCTATCTCCACTATTTATCTCTGAGCTAATTTCCTGATATCTTCCCACACCTACTATCAGGTCCGGGCTGGGCAACGTTGAGTTTCAGCTCCCTCCAAAGATTTTCTATTGAGTTCATGTCTGGAGACAGGCTTGGCCACTCTATGACCTTGAAATGTATCTTACAGAGCCACTCCTTAGTTGCTCTGGCTGTGTGTTTCTGGTCATTGTCATGCTGGAAGACCCAGCCATGACCCATGTTCAATGCTCATACTGAGGGAAGAAGATTGTCAGCCAAAACATAGGGATACATGACCTATCCATCCTCTCTTCAATACAGTGCAATTGTCCTGTCCCCTTTGCAGAAAAGCATCTCCAAAGTATGATGTTTCTCCCACAATGTTTCAGGGTTTTTCTCGGGGTTGTACTCATCCTTCTTCCTCCAAACATGGCATGTGGAGTTGATACTAAAAAGTTCTATTTTGGTCCCATCAGATCACATGACCTTCTCCCATGCCTGCTGTGGATCATCCAGATGGTCATTGGCAAATTGCAAATGGGCCTGGACATGTGCTGACATCAGCAGGGGGACCTTGCGTGCCCTGCAGAATTTTAATCCATGATGGTGTAGTGTGTTACTAATGATAATGTTTAAGACTGTGGTCCCAGCTCTCTTCTGATCATTGACCAGGTCCTCCCATGTAATTCTGGGCTGATTCCTGCCCTTTCTCAGAATCATCCTTACCCCACAAGGTGAGATCTTGCATGAGCCTCAGATTGAGGAAGATTGACAGTCATCTTGTGTTTCTTCCATTTTCTAATAATTGTGCCAGCAGTTCTTGCCTTCTCACCAAGCTGCTTGCCTATTGTCCTTTAGCCAATCCTAACCTTGTACAGGTCTACAATTTTGTCCCTGGTGTCCTTAGACAGCTCTTTTGTCTTGGCCATGGTGGAGAGGTTGTAGTGTGATTGATTGAGTGTGTGGACAGGTGTCTTTTATACAGGTAATTAGTTAAAACAGGTGTAATTAATACAGGTAAAGAGTGCAGAGTAGGAGGGCTTCTTAAAGAAAAACTAACAGGTCTGTGAGAGACAGAATTCATTTCACGCAATAAAATGCAGTTTAGTTATTTAAAAATTATATAATGTGATTTTCTTTTTTTATGTTTAGATTCTGTCTCTCACAGTTGAAGTTACCTATGATAAAAAATGCAGACCTCTCCATTCTTTGTAGGTGGAAAAACTTGCAAAATCGTCAGTGTATCAAATACTTATTTTCCCCACTTATAGATGTTAGATTTTACATTTGCTAATTATTGATCCACTGCTACACAACTTCTATTGAGTTATATGGCATACACATCTCTTTTTATCCACTTTTTGAATGTTTGGATTTTGTGATACCCATATGTTTTCCATATGTGCTCAGTAAAGGAATAGATTTCATTCCGATAGGGTTATAGATAGATCTTCATAGGTCAAATGAGGATCTTCAATTAATTTGTGCATTGTAGTAGGTTTTTGAAGATGATATTTATTGTACATTCATGCAAGAACACACAGAACTTCACAGGTGATACTTTAGTTTAATTTAGAGTTTTAGAGGTATTGTTTCTCCTTGCAGAGACTACCAAACTGGTCAGACAACTCCCTCTAGAAAAAAGGTGTGCAAGAAGAAGAAAGATGGGTTTCTAATCATTTCTATGTGTGCCTCTTAAATAACTTTGCTGTTTCAAGTTTTGTAAAAATTAAATCATATCTACACCTGATAGGGTGAAGTTGAGCTAGGGTTTAGAGTAGAGAGGAGATGAGAGGCAGGCTTTTGTAAAATTTGAGTAGAATTCAATTTTGCTTGAATAAATTTGGGGAGCATAGATTTTTGTAGGTCACTCCAATTAAATTCAGCAAAATGGGGTTGGTTAAAGAGTAGAGGACTAGCAAAACCTAAAAACAAAAACATACTCGCCTTACCACTCAACTTTCCAGTCCTCCATTGCGCCGCAACTCCAACCACATTTGGTCTTGGTCGGAACATCCAGCTGTGAGCAGGCAGTGATCTCTGAGGCTTGTAGCCTGCAGCACCAATTTGATGTTCACTCTAGGCAGGGACTTCTGGTCATGAGCAGGCCCTGCGAGGTCACTGCACCATCTGCATTGACCTCTGGACCTGCTAATGGCCAGAAGTCCCCACATAGAGTGAACACTGGACTAGAGATGCAGCACGATGTAGGACTGGACAGTAGGCTTGGAGCAGTGGGGTCAGTGAGGTCAGCTAGAGAAGTGTTGAGTACGAGTTTTTTTGAAGTTAAAAAAAACACACTCATGTCATTGCTACTGCTCCTTTCTCTGACCAACTTCACTGCTCCCTGTCCTCTGTATGTTCTCCGCCTCTCCATCCCTGTGTTCACTGTGGGCCAGGTCCCATAGGGTCACTGCACATACATGGACTGAGGCCTGCTCATGGCCATAGGTCCTGACCTAGAGTGAATATGAGGTTGGAGATGAGGCATGACAAAGGTGTGGAGAACCGAAAAGTGAGCAGGAAGCAGTGGTAAGTATGAGAGTGGGAACAATAGTTGCCACAATAGTGATAATATGATACACCAACCTTAGCTTATTTGGCTTCTATTTAACTGTGGCACATGAACTATATTGTGAGTTTTGACTAAGTGGGGTAGAGTGTATGTATACATTCTATAACTAACACTGTGTAATCAGGGTATATAAATCTAGGACTATGAGCGAAACATACAAAGCCATCCTCCAGCTCCATTGTTCCTTGCTTCCTCTTTAAGTCCCATTCTTTCCAACAATCTAAGTCTGATTGTGAACCATCTGTTAAAAATTATTGAGAAAGGAAATAATTAACTAACACCACAGCACAGAATCTACTGATAGTGTCAGCAGTTCTAGGAGCTGAAATCTTCAAGCCAAGGAAACAAGTCGGGAAATTGGATAAAGCTGGAAATAAAGCTTTCTGGGTGCTGTGTGTCTTCTTTTCCAATAAATTATGTGATGGGACCAGTTTAGGACCCCAAAGAAGTTTTTTCACATGTAGTTCTTTTATATGTATTAAAGATGATAAGATTTTGGATGCCAATGCACGATCATTAAACACAGCAAGTCATAATGGTTGAATGGCAAAGAAAATATACTTTTTAATAATGGCTTCACAAGAAAGTAACTCCAGAGATCAGGACAAGAGTTCAAAAGGCTGTTTGCCCTATTTTTTTTGCTACTAGGGCATTCCTTAATTCAAAGAGGTCAACATAGCTGTGCGCACGCATTGACAATAGACACAATGGCGACCGCCGGCGCATGCGCACTGCTATGTTGATGTTGTAGTACATAACTTCAATAAAATGGCACTTGTGCATACTGCGATCTCTGGTTTTAATTTATTGAAGGTGCTGTAAAAATGTACCAACAAAAATGCTTGCCACCTTGGCGTAGAACGGGTCCAATAGCTGCAAAGAAAAACCCACAAATAACATCAGTTGAAATACAGGACTCTCTGAAAACTAGCGGTGTGGCTGTTTCAAGATGCACAATAAGGAGGCACTTGAAGAAAAATTGGCTGCATGGTCGAGTTGCCAGAAGAAGGTCATTACTGCGCAAATGCCACAAAGTATCTTGCCTACAATATGCAAAAAAGCACAGAGACAAGCCCTTTGGAGTGATGAGACCAAAAAGTAACTTTTTGGCCAAAACCATAAACGTTACATTTGGAGAGAGGTCAACAAGGTCTATAATGAAAGGAACACCATTCCTACTGTAAAGAATGGAGATGGATCGCTGATGTTTTCAGGATGTGTGAGCTACAAAGGCGCAGGAAACTTGGTCAAAGTTGAAAGAAAGATGAATGCAGCACATTATCAGCAAATACTGGAGGCAAATTTGCAATCATCAGCCTGGAAGCTGCACATGGGACGTACTTGGACATTCCAACAAGACAACAATCCAAAACACAAGGCCAAGTCGACCTGTCATTGGCTACAGCAGAACAAAGTGAAGGTTCTGGAGTGGCCATCTCAGTCTTCTGACCTCAATATGCTGTGGCATTTCAGATAAAACATAGTTTGGAGTGCCAAAACCTGAATAAGAGGTATCATCAAGTCATGTGAATTAACTAGAGTAGTGAGGGGAGAAGATGGCCAAATGCAGAGACGGACAAGTCACATCTACCTGTATGCTGGCTCTTCAAACTATGATTTCTCTGAAACACTTTGGCTGCAATTGGGCAACCAGTCTCTTATTCATGCTGCCCATGGTTTGGGCAGAATGAATCCAGTGACAGGTCCCTTTTAAGCCAGGTTGTTCAGTCAACACTACATTATCAACAGTTGCAATGGATTTCGGTATCCAAAAATAAAACGCCTACCAATGTTCGCCTTGTTGCCACAATGAAGTGAGTAGACTAGAAGCGTTTTCCATTTTTTTAAAACCAGAATAGTGTACACCATACGCTTCGAAGGTTTTTACTTGAACGAACATTTTTGTGCCATATGTACAATAAATCACATGTGCACTGTAGAGCTGTCCCTACTGATTGCACATAAGATAGGGGGGAGCCAGGGTAGGTGTATTTAAAGTTTGTTTAATGCATGAAGAAAATTTAGAAATAATTTACATTATTTTGCAAGTGACTCAAAAATGTTCTCTCTTGCAAAATGTTGTACAAGCGTGGTTTACAGTATTGCATCAATCAAATATTTTTGTTTGTTCAAATAAATGTCACACAATTTTTGTGGTTCAAATTATGTGCTGCAATTAGAATATAAATCATCTCACTGTTTGTTAAGTACTGCTAGGCCTCGGGTCGAGCCCGGAAACTTCAGCTCAGGATGTAGGTTAATGAAGCAGCATGTGTGGTTTGCCTCCTCTAGTATATCTGTGCATTTTTTTCTTGTCTGTGTGTCTGTTTCCTGCATAACTTGTTTATTCCCATTTACAATGAGTACTATACATCGCTTGCTTATACACCAAGTATTGTTCTAATATTTCATAATATACCATAATATCTTTTTTTAAACCAGTTCTCTGTTGTCTGAAACTTATCACTTGTTTCTTAAATGCTCTCAATAACCGTGAGGTTTAGCTTTGGAGATTCTGAATAATATTTAGAAGGAGGGAACAGGGGAGAGTTAGGTTAGTGAGTTAAGGTGATAGGCTTGTTTAACCCCTTCACCCCGAAGCCTGTTTTCACCTAACTGACATGGCCAATTTTTACAATTCTGACCACTGTCACTTTATGAGGTCATAACTCTGAAACGCTTCAACGGATCTTGGTGATTCTGAGAATGTTTTCTCGTGACATATTGTACTTTATGATAGTGGTAAAACTTCTTCGATATGACTTGCATTTATTTGTGAAAAAAACAGAAATTTGTCGAAAATTATGAAAATTTCTCAATTTTCAAATTTTTTGTTTTTATGCCCTTAAATTAGAGAGTTATATCACATAATATAGTTAATAAACAACATTTCCCACATGTCTGCTTTACATCAGCACAATTTTGGAAACATAATTTTTTTTTGTTAGGGAGTTATAAGGGTTAAAAGTTGAAAAGCGATTTCTCATTTTTGCAACAAAATTTGCAAAACCATTTTTTTTACGGACCACCTCACACTTGAAGTGACTTTGAGGGGTCTATATGACAGAAAATGCCCAAAAGTGACACCATTCTAAAAACTGCACCCCTCAAGGTACTCAAAACCACATTAAAAAAGTTTATTAACCCTTCAGGTGCTTCACAGGAATTTTTGGAATGTTTAAAAAAAATTGAACATTTAACTTTTTTTTCACAAAATTTTTATTTCAGATCCAATTTGTTTTATTTTACCAAGGGTAACAGGAGAAATTGGACCAAAAAAGTCGTTGTACAATTTGTCCTGAGTACGCCGATACCCCACATGTTGGGGTAAACCATTGATTGGGCACATGGCAGAGCTCGGAAGGGAAGGAGTGCCATTTGACTTTTCAATGCAAAATTGTCTGGAATTGAGATCGGAACCCATGTCGTGTTTGGAGAGCCCCTGACGTGCCTAAACAGTGGAAACCCCCACAAGTGACACCATTTTGGAAAGTAGAGCCTCTAAGGAACTAATCTAGATGTGTGGTGAGCACTTTGAACCTCCAAGTGCTTCACAGAAGTTTATAATGTAGAGTCGTAAAAAAAAATTAATGTTAATTTTCACAAAAAATTATCTTTTTGCCCCAAATTTTTTATTTTCCCAAGGGTAGCAGGATAAATTGGACCCCAAAAGTTGTTGTGCAATTTGTCCTGAGTACGCTGATACTTCATATATGGGGATAAACCACTGTTTGGGCGCATGGCAGAGCTCGGAAGGGAAGGAGCGCCATTTGACTTTTCAATGCAAAATTGGCTGGAATTGAGATCGGAACCCATGTCGTGTTTGGAGAGCCCATGACGTGCCTAAACAGTGGAAACCCCCACAAGTGACACCATTTTGGAAAGAAGACCCCCTAAGGAACTTATCTAGATGTGTGGTGAGCACTTTTAACCCCCAATTGTTTCACTAAAGTTTAGAATGTAGCGCTATGAAAATTAAAAAATAATTTTTTCTTTCCACTAAATGATGTTTTAGCCCGCAATTTTTTTTCCCCAAGGGTAACAGGAGAAATTGGACCACAAAAGTTATTGTCCAATTTGTCCTGAGTACGCTGATACCCCATACATTGGGGGAAACCACTGTTTGGGCGCACGGCAGAGCTCGGAAGGGAAGGAGCGCCGTTTGAAATGCAGACTTAGATGGATTGGTCTGCAGGTGTCATGTTGCATTTGCAGAGCCCCTGATGTACCTAAGCAGTAGAAACCCCCCACAAGTGACCCCATATTGGAAACTAGACCCCCCACGGAACTTATCTAGATGTGTTGTGAGAACTTTGAACCAACAAGTGTTTCACTACAGTTTATCATGCAGAGCCGTGAAAATAAAAAAAAAATTTTTTCCACGAAAATTATATTTTAGCCCCCATGTTTTTATTTTCCCAAGGGTAACAGGAGAAATTGGACAACAAAGGTGTTGTCCAATTTGTCCTGAGTACGCTGATACCCCATATGTGGGGGGGAACTACTGTTTGTGCGCACGGCAGAGCTCAGAAGGGAAGGAGCGCCGTTTGAAATGCAGACTTAGATGGATTGGTCTGCAGGTGTCTTGTTGCATTTGCAGAGCCCGTGATGTACCTAAACAGTAGAAACCCCCCACAAGTGACCCCATATTGGAAACTAGACCCCCCACAGAACTTATCTAGATGTGTTGTGAGAACTTTGAACCCCCAAGTGTTTCACTACAGTTTATAACGCAAAGCCGCGAAAATAAAACATATATTTTTTTCCACGAAAATTATATTTTAGCCCCCACGTTTTTATTTTCCCAAGGGTAAGGCTGGTTTCACACTTGCGTTTTTATCTAAATGCGTTTTTAAAAAAAAGCATGTGTGAAAAAACGCATGTAAACGCGGTAAAACGCATGCGTTTTTTAGACGCATGCGTTTTTATAGAAAAACACAAGAAAACGAGAAAAAACCAAAAAACCCTAACCCTACCCCTAACCCTAACCTGAAATACGTGGCACTGAAATACGTGGCACTGAAATACGTTTATATACGTATATACGTATATAAGTGCCACGATATTTCAGTGGCCACGTATATAAGTGCCACGTATATAAGTGCCACATATTTCACGTAAATGCCACGATATTTCAGTGCCACGTATTTCACTGAAATATCGTGGCACTTAAATACGTGGCACTGAAATATCATGGCACTGAAAGACATGGCACTGAAATATCGTGGCACTGAAATATCGTGGCACTGAAATACGTGGCACTGAAATATCGTGGCACTGAAAGACGTGGCACTGAAATACGTGGCACTCAAATATCGTGGCACTTAAATATCGTGGCACTGAAATATCGTGGCACTGAAATATCGTGGCACTGAAATACGTGGCACTGAAATACGTGGCACTATGACTGTCAGAAAATGTTCATTAAACGGTTAGGGGTGAGTTTAGGGGTAGGGTTAGGGTTAGGGTTTGGATCCCTTTATCACCTTGTTGGTGGTGGGTGACTTTTCAGTGTGTGTTCTGGTTTTTTTCTATAAAAATGCATGCGTTTTTAACGCAAACAAACGCGTTGAGATCAGACGCCATGTCGCGTTTGGAGAGCCCCTGATGTGCCTAAACAGTGAAAACTCCCCAATTCTAACTGAAACCCCAACCCTAACCCCAGCCCTAACCCTAGCCCTAACCCCAACCCTAACCCTAGCCCTAACCCTAGTCCTAACCCTAGCGCTACTTTCACACTAGCGTTTTTTGCATACGTCGCAATGCATCGTTTTGGCGAAAAAACGCATCCTGCAAAGTCATCTGCAGGATGCGTTTTTTCCCCATAGACTAACATTAGCGACATATTGACACACGTCGCAAGCGTCGTGCGACGGTTGCGTCGTGTTGTGGCGGACCGCCGGCAGCAACAAACGTTACATGTAACTTTTTTTGTGCCGACGGTCCACCATTTCCAACAGCGCATGCGCGGCTGGAACTCCGCCCCCACCTCCCCGCACCTCACAGTGGGGCAGCGGATGCGTGGAAAAACAGCATCCGCTGCCCCGTTGTGCGGCGCTTGCACAGTATGCGTCGGTATGTCGGGCCGACGCAGCGCGACGGCCCCGTACTGACGCTAGTGTGAAAGTAGCCTAACGGGAAAATGGAAATAAATATATTTTTTAAAATTGTATTATTTTTCCCTAATTAAGGGAGTGATGAAGGGGGATTTGATTTACTTTTATAGCGGGTTTATTAGCGGATTTTTATGATTGGCAGCCGTCACACACTAAAAGACGCTTTTTATTGCAAAAAATAGTTTTTGCATCACCACATTTTGAGAGCTATAATTTTTCCAGATTTTGGTCCACAGAGTCATGTGAGATCTTGTTTTTTGCGGGACGAGTTGACATTTGTATTGGTACTATTTTCGGGTACATGACATTTTTTGATCGCTTTTTATTCCGATTTTTGGGAGGCGGAATGAACAAAAATCAGCAATTCTTGAAATTCTTTTGGGGGGGCGTTTATACCGTTCCGCGTTTGGTAAAAAGGATAAAGCAGTTTTATTCTTCGGGTCAGTACGATTACAGCGATACCTCATTTATGTAATTTTTTTATGTTTTGGCGCTTTTACACAATAAAAACTATTTTATATAAAAAAATAATTGTTTTTGCATCGCTTTATTCTGAGAGCTATAACTTTTTTATTTTTCTGCTGATGATGCTGTATGGCCGCTTTTTTTTGCAGGACAAGATGACGTTTTCAGCGGTACCATGCTTATTTATATCCGTCTTTTTGATCGCGTGTTATTCCACTTTTTGTTTGGCAGTATGAGAATAAAGCGTTGTTTTTTGCCTCGTTTTTTTTTTTGTTTTTTTTACGGTGTTCACTGAAGGGGTTAACTAGTGATATAGTTTTATAGGTGGGGTCATTACGGACGCGGCAATACCAAATATGTGTACTTTTATTGTGTGATTTTTTTTATTTAGATAAAGAAATGTATTTATGGGAATTTTTTTTTTTTTTAATTTATTTAGGAATTTTTTTAAATTTTTTTTTTACACATGTGGAAAATTTTTTTTTTTACTTTGTCCCAGGAGGGGACATCACAGATCGGTGATCAGACAGTGTGCACAGCACTCTGTCTGATCACCGATGTGACAGGCACGTTCCACAGGCTTGCCGGCACCTGCTATGAGGATTCTCAGCAGACGCCGGCAAGCAGGGTCATCTCATGACCCGGAAGGAGTCCCGCTGCCATCTTGGATCCGGGGACTCCTTCCAGGTCACCGGAGCAGTGCGATCTCATCGCGTTGCTCCGGTGGGAGAGCGCAGGGAGCCCCCGTCCCTGCGCGATCCCCCCTCTATGCCGCTGTCACTATTGACAGCGGCATCAGAGGGGTTAAATGCCCGCGATCGGCGATAGCGCCGATCGTGGGCATTGCTGCGGGGTGTCAGCTGTCATATACAGCTGACACCCGCACCCGATCACCGCGGCGCTCAGCGCGAGACCGCGGTGATCGAGCCGCCGTACTAGTACTGCGGCTGTCAGTAATGCAGTGCCGGCAGCGCAGTACTAGTACGGCGCATGTCGGGAAGGGGTTAAAGAGATGTGCTTTTTAAGTACACTTATAAATGTGGGGGCTAGGTATCAGTCGGATAATCTGGGATAGTGCATTCCAGAGAACTGGCACAGCATGGGAGAAGTCTTGGAGATGGAGGTGTGAGTTTCGGATTAAGGAGGAGGTCTTAAGGTACCGTTACACTAAACGACTTACCAACGATCACGACCAGCGATACGACCTGGCCGTGATTGTTGGTAAGTCGTTGTGTGGTCGCTGGGGAGCTGTCACACAGACAGCTCTCTCCAGCGACCAACGATCAGGGGAACGACTTCGGCATCGTTGAAACTGTCTTCAACTATGCCGAAGTCCCCCTGCAGCACCCAGGTAACCAGGGTAAACATCGGGTTACTAAGTGCAGGGCCTGGCTTAGTAACCCGATATTTACCCTGGTTACCATTGTAAAAGTTTAAAAAAAAACACTACATACTCACATTCCGATGTCTTTCACGTCCCCCGCCGTCAGCTTCCCGCACTGACTGTGTCAGCGCCAGCCGTAAAGCAGAGCACAGCGGTGACGTCACCGCTGTGCTCTTCTTTACGGCCGGCACTGACAGTCAGTTCGGGAAGCTGACGGCGGGGGACGTGACAGACATCGGAATGTGAGTATGTAGTGTTTTTTTTTTTTTAACTTTTACAATGGTAACCAGGGTAAATATCGGGTTACTAAGCGCGGCCCTGCACTTAGTAACCCGATGTTTACCCTGGTTACAAGTGAACACATCGCTGGATCGGCATCACACACGCTGATCCAGCGATGACAGCGGGTGATCAGCGACCAAAAAAAGATCCTGATCATTCCCTACGACCAACGATCTCCCAGCAGGGGCCTGATCGTTGGTCGCTGTCACACATAACGAGATCGTTAGCGGGATCGTTGCTACGTCACAAAAAAGCGTGACGTTGCAACGATATCGTTAACGAAATTGTTATGTGTGAAGGTACCTTTAGGTCAGTTTCAGAATGGAGAGCATGTGTAGGGTGATAGACAGCGATGAGGGAGGAGAAATAGTGTGGTGCAGAACTGTGGAGGGTTTTGTGGGTAAGAGATATGAGTTTATATTGTATTCTCTAGTGAATGGGCAACCAATGCAATGACTGCCTCAAGGTGGAGGCATTGATGAAATGGCTGTACAGAAATATGACCCTGGCTGCAAAACTCAGGATGTATTGGAGAGGAGAAATTTTGTTTAGAGGGAGACTGATCAGTAGAGATTTTCAGTAGTCCAGATGGAAATGAATAAGAGGTACAGTAAGACTTTTAGCAGGTTTAGCTGTTTCAAAGGTGAGAAAAGGACAGGTTCTGGAGATGTTTTTAAGATGCAGACGACATGAGTGAATGAGCAATTGGATATAGGGAATGAAGTAAAGTACTGTGTGACTGAGCAGCTACCTTGGTGTTCACTGGAGACCCTAGTGGTGAGGTCAGTCTTGTGCGGCAGGTAACTGCCAGGTGCCACTCCAGGGCAACATGCAGCAGTACCAGCTGACCTCAAAGGTCTAATTCATTTACTCCTGGACAGGGCAGGACATCCATTGGGACAAGATCAGACTATGCCAACAGGACCGCTACAGGTTCAGACTGTGCAGTCTCCAGATAGCAGACAGAACGGCCATAGGGACAGGTTCAGACTGTGCCGACAGGATGGCCACAGGGACAGGTTAGACATTCCGGTCTCAGGAAACAGTTCAGGTACCCCAAAATGGTTTCCAGGCACAGACGCCTCCAAAGTGGTCACAGGAATGACTAACTATACTAAACTAAAGGCACACAGGCTATGGGATATGGAACCAAGTTAAACAGACTAAGGACAGGGGACCTGACAACATACAGTTGCACACCCCTAACACTAAATTATAGTGGTTGCTCAGGCACCTCCCAACTGGGGATGGTGCCGTTTATACAAGATGTCTCCCAGCTATTGACTGGGAGACACCTTGCAGGTGTTCACATTAACCAAATGCCTCCCAGCTGACAGCTGGGGGAATTTTATCATTTACATAATTTGTGCCTTTAAGAACAGGGGAGTGCATGCACTAGGAGCACTGCAGAGACACAGTACGGCATGTACACCAGGAAGTGACAGGATGCATGAGCTCGCCGGGGACCACGCCAAGGACAAAGGCAGAGAGTAAGCTGATGTCCCTGCACAGAGAGATAAGGGGACAGGGTGCAGACGTGTTGACAATAGCACTACAGGTTTTTTTTAAATAAAGGGGTTATGATGCCATGTTTAAATGAGAAGGGAAAGATACTGGAAGAAAGAGAGAGGTTAAATATTTTAGTTAGGTGTGTAGTGACAACCAGTGATAGAGACTGCAGGTGATATAAAGAAGTTGAATCACTGTTGCAGGTTGTAGGGCGAGTAGAAAAGAGGAGCCAGGTAGCTTTTTCTTCTGTAACAGGCTGAAAGATGGAAAGTGAACTTGAAGTGCGTCAGGGAAGGGCACTGAGGAAATTGGACAGAAATGTCCAGATTAATGTGGTTGATTTTTTCTAGAAAATGAGTGGTCAGATCCTCACCGCTGAGGTTGGTGATGGGGACCTGTGCTTTAGGGCTCAGGAGGGAGTGTAAGGTTTCAAAAAGTCATTTTGGATTAATAGATAGTGAAGTGATGAGGGTGGTGAAGTAGGATTGTTTGGCCAGATGAAGGGCAGAGTTATAATTTTGAGCATGAACTCATAGTGGATGAAATCCTCTGCTAATAGTGATTTTCTCCACTGACGCTCAGTGCACCTTGAGCAATGCTGAAGAAAATGCATTTGCATCATGTGCCAGGGGTGTCGCAGTCTGTGTCGGGTCTTTATGCGTGTAGCATGTGCTGCTTCAAATAGGGCACTCTGCTATATATTATTGCAGTGTGACAATGCTAATTCTGGACAGGAGAGGAAGGAGATGCAAGCTAAAGATGAGTGTAGATTGTCCTTAAGCTGCTGGGTATTAATGGTATGTGTGTTCCTAAAAGTGTGGTAAGTGGGAGTGCAGCAGGTGAGAAGACTGTTCTTGACAGAGAATGAAAGAAGCAAAGTCATGCACTGAAAAATCAAGTCCAGAGTATTCCTGCCTTCATGTGTAGGAGAGTTGGTAAACTGTGAAAGCCTGAATGAGGAGGTTAGAGAAAGTAGATCATTGGCAGATTGGTGGAGGGTATCATCGATGGGGATATTAAAGTCTCCCATGATGAGAGTAGGAATGCCACAGGATAGAAAGTGAGGAAGCAAGGTGGCAAATTGATCCAAGAACTGATGGGAGGAGCCTGGAGAGTGATACACAACTACCACTCGCAGAGAGAGTGTTTTGAAAAGTCTAATGGTGTGGACTTCAAAAGAAGGAAACATAAGTGAGAATACCAGGGGAATAACCTGGAAAGCACATTGTCTGTTCTCAGGTCTTGTGGTATGTGAAAATTTCAGCCCACCAAACGAGAGAGCAGCAGCAGCAGTGGTTCCCGACTGCTGAATCCAGGTTTCTGTAAGAGCCTGAAGGTTAAGGGAATTAGAAAGGAAAAAATTGTGAATGTAAGTTAGTTTGTCACACGCTGGACATGCGTTCCAGATGACACAATTAAAAGAGATAGGAGGGGCATGCATTGAATATTGATTAGATTAGCAGAGTTTCTATATGCAACTGGAAGAGAATTATGTATACTAGTGGAGAGAGGCCCAGGGTTGGGGGAGATGTCGCCAGCGACCAAGATAAGGAGAAAAAAGAGAAAGAGAAGATGATTTGTGTGAATGTTATTAGCGTTGTATGGTGGTAGTGGATGGTTTGAAGTTGGTGAGAAATGTCAATAGAGCCTCAGAGTTATATATGGTAGAGGGGAGAAGAGAGGAACTGATGTGGAGAGAGTGCACAAAATGTGTAAGAGGGCAAGAGAGTTGAGAGAAAGCAGAAGCTAAAACATATATAAAGCAGGGTGATATGACCAATACATAATGCAGTGCAACAGACCAAGAAGCATGTTTGTTTGAATATCTGGTGCAGCTTACCTGTCTCCTGCCCTGTCCAACAGCCATGTACAGTATAACTTCAGATACACTTTAAAATATTGCATAAAAATATATATTGCACACTTGCTATCACTAGCAAGATCTGAATATATAGGAATTATCTGCTAGGGTCTAGTACCAATTGACCTCATTGAATAATTAAGCAATTAGCACAAGACCAGAGCAGGCATTACTATTACTATTTATTTCATAAAGTAACATGCTCTATGCATGTAGCTTTTTCTAGCATTTTTTGAATGGCTTCTCAATGACATATTTTTAAAAAATGAAAGCAAAGTATATTTAATAACAAACTGTATAGAGAGGACCTTTCATTGGATTTTCTCATTTAGGCCAGGGTCACACTTGCAAGTACAATGCGAGAAACTAGCACAAGTCTTTCGCATCAATACCTGGAACTGCCCCCGGCACTCGGGACCGGAGCGTTCAGCAGCATAGAAATACATGCAGCCGCACGCTACTGTTCTGAGTGCCGGCAGCAGTGCCAGGTATTGATGTGAGAGACTTGTGCGAGTTTCTCGCATTGTACTCGCAAGTGTGACCCCAGCCTTAAACTGAATACATCTTCCAAATTGCGCTCCTTCACAGATTCTGGAACTTTTTTTGTTTTCTTCTGTGCCCTTCTATTGTACAGTTATTCCTTTAGGTAATAAAGAAGCAAATTTTCCCTTTGGCCAACTGTGTGTTTACCGCAGAATGACTCTATGGGTGCGTCCGTGTTGTGATTGGCCAGTGTCAGAGAAGAAAAAGCAAACAATCACAGAGAATAGTAAGTAGTAAGAAACTAAAAAATGAGAGTGTTGGCCCCCTTAAAAATAGTCTGGGTGAAATGGTGGATGAGGATGAGGAAAAAGCCAATATGCTAAATGACTTTTTTTCATCAGTATTTACACAAGAAAATCCCATGGCAGACAATATGATCAGTGATAACAAAAATTCCCCTTTAAGTGTCACCTGCTTAACCCAGCAGGAAGTACGGCGGCATCTAAAAATTACTAAAATTGACAAATCTCCGGGCCCGGATGGGATACACCCCCGAGTACTGCAGGAATTAAGTACAGTCATTGATAGACCATTATTTTTAATCTTTAAAGAGTCCATAATAACAGGGTCTGTACCACAGGACTGGCGTATAGCAAATGTGATGCCAATATTCAAAAAGGGGACAAAAAACTGAAATCGGAAATTATAGGCCAGTAAGCTTAACCTCTACTGTGGGTAAAATCCTGGAGGGCATTCTAAGGGATGCTATACTGGAGTATCTGAAGAGGAATAACCTCATGACCCAGTATCAGCATGGGTTTACTAGGGACCGTTCATGTCAGACTAATTTGATCAGCTTCTATGAAGAGGTAAGTTCCGGACTGGACCAAGGGAACCCAGTAGATGTAGTGTACAGTGGGGCAAAAAAGTATTTAGTCAGTCAGCAATAGTGCAAGTTCCACCACTTAAAAAGATGAGAGGCGTCTGTAATTTACATCATAGGTAGACCTCAACTATGGGAGACAAACTGAGACAAAAAAATCCAGAAAATCACATTGTCTGTTTTTTTATCATTTTATTTGCATATTATGGTGGAAAATAGGTATTTGGTCAGAAACAAAATTTCATCTCAATACTTTGTAATATATCCTTTGTTGGCAATGACAGAGGTCAAACGTTTTCTGTAAGTCTTCACAAGGTTGCCACACACTATTTTTGGTATGTTGGCCCATTCCTCCATGCAGATCTCCTCTAGAGCAGTGATGTTTTTGGCTTTTCGCTTGGCAACACGGACTTTCAACTCCCTCCAAAGGTTTTCTATAGAGTTGAGATCTGGAGACTGGCTAGGCCACTCCAGGACCTTGAAATGCTTCTTACGAAGCCACTGCTTCGTTGCCTTGGCGGTGTGCTTTGGATCATTGTCATGTTGAAAGACCCAGCCACGTTTCATCTTCAATGCCCTTGTTGATGGAAGGAGGTTTGCACTCAAAATCTCACGATACATGGCCCCATTAATTCTTTCATGTACCCGGATCAGTCGTCCTGGCCCCTTTGCAGAGAAACAGCCCCAAAGCATGATGTTTCCACCACCATGCTTTACAGTATATATGGTGTTTGATGGATGCAACTCAGTATTCTTTTTCCTCCAAACACGACAAGTTGTGTTTCTACCAAACAGTTCCAGTTTGGTTTCATCAGACCATAGGACATTCTCCCAAAACTCCTCTGGATCATCCAAATGCTCTCTAGCAAACTTCAGACGGGCCCGGTCATGTACTGGCTTAAGCAGTGGGACACGTCTGGCACTGCAGGATCTGAGTCCATGGTGGCGTAGTGTGTTACTTATGGTAGGCCTTGTTACATTGGTCCCAGCTCTCTGCAGTTCATTCACTAGGTCCCCCCGCGTGGTTCTGGGATTTTTGCTCACCGTTCTTGTGATCATTCTGACCCCACGGGGTGGGATTTTGCGTGGAGCCCCAGATCAAGGGAGATTATCAGTGGTCTTGAATGTCTTCCATTTTCTAATTATTGTTCCCAATGTTGATTTCTTCACTCCAAGCTGGTTGGCTATTGCAGATTCAGTCTTCCCAGCCTGGTGCAGGGCTACAATTTTGTTTCTAGTGTCCTTTGACAGCTCTTTGGTCTTCACCATAGTGGAGTTTGGAGTCAGACTGTTTGAGGGTGTGCACAGGTGTCTTTTTATACTGATAACAAGTTTAAACAGGTGCCATTACTACAGATAATGAGTGGAGGAAAGAGGAGACTCTTAAAGAAGAAGTTACAGGTCTGTGAGAGCCAGAAATCTT
Source organism: Ranitomeya variabilis (assembly GCF_051348905.1). Classification (NCBI taxonomy): domain Eukaryota; kingdom Metazoa; phylum Chordata; class Amphibia; order Anura; family Dendrobatidae; genus Ranitomeya; species Ranitomeya variabilis. The sequence goes on from NC_135238.1 coordinate 193,119,321, forward strand.
GATTGTTTGTTTCTGACCAAATACTTATTTTCCACCATAATATGCAAATAAAATGATAAAAAAACAGACAATGTGATTTTCTGGATTTTTTCGTCTCAGTTTGTCTCCCATAGTTGAGGTCTACCTATGATGTAAATTACAGACGCCTCTCATCTTTTTAAGTGGTGGAACTTGCACTATTGCTGACTGACTAAATACTTTTTTGCCCCACTGTATATGGACTTTTCAAAAGCTTTTGATACGGTGCCACACAAAAGGTTGAAACATAAAATGAGAATAATGGGGATAGGGGAAATATGTGTAAGTGGATTGAAAGCTGGCTCAGGGATAGGAAACAAAGGGTGGTTATTAATGGAGCACACTCGGACTGGGTCGCGGTTAGCAGTGGGGTACCACAGGGGTCAGTATTGTGCCCTCTTCTTTTTAACATATTTATTAATGACCTTGTAGGGGGCATTCAGAGTAGAATTTCAATATTTGCAGATAACACTAAACTCTGCAGGGTAATCAATACAGGGGAGGACAATTTTATATTACAGGATGATTTATGTAAACTAGAAGCTTGGGCTGATGAATGGCAAATTACCTTTAATGGGGATAAATGTAAGGTCATGCACTTGGGTAGAAGTAATAAGATGTATAACTATGTGCTTAATTCTAAAACTCTGGGCAAAACCGTCAATGAAAAAGACCTGGGTGTATGGGTGGATGACAAACTCATATTCAGTGGCCAGTGTCAGGCAGCTGCTACAAAGGCAAATAAAATAATGGGATGTATTAAAAGAGGCATAGATGCTCATGAGGAAAACATAATTTTACCTCTATAAAAGTCACTAGTTCGACCACACTTAGAATACTGTGCACAGTTCTAGTCTCCGGTGTATAAGAAAGACGTAGCTGAACTAGAGCGGGTGCAGAGAAGAGCGACCAAGGTTATTAGAGGACTGGGGGGTCTGCAATACCAAGATAGGTTATTACACTTGGGGCTGTTTAGTTTGGAAAAACGAAGACTAAGGGGTGATCTTATTTTAATGTATAAATATATGAGGGGACAGTACAAATACCTTTCTGATGATCTTTTTAATCATAGACCTGAGACAGGGACAAGGGGGCATCCTCTACGTCTGGAGGAAAGAAGGTTTAAGCATAATAACAGACGCGGATTCTTTACTGTAAGAGCAGTGAGACTATGGAACTCTCTGCCGTATGATGTTGTAATGAGTGATTCATTACTTAAATTTAAGAGGGGACTGGATACCTTCTGGAAAAGTATAATGTTACAGGGTATATACACTAGATTCCTTGATAGGGCGTTGATCCAGGGAACTAGTCTGATTGCCGTATGTGGAGTCGGGAAGGAATTTTTTTTTCCCCAATGTGGCGCTTACTCTTTGCCACATGGTTTTTTTTAGCCTTCCTCTGCATCAACATGTTAGGGCATGTTAGGTTAGGCTATGGGTTGAACTAGATGGACTTAAAGTCTTCCTTCAACCTTAATAACTATGTAACTATGTAACTAAGTTCTGTATATGCCCAGTTGGTTCAAGGGGAAATTTAAATATTTATTTCCAGAGGGCATAAGTGTGGAATGGAGGAGCGCAGAAGAAAAATAAAAACTGTTTTCAGAATTGGTGGAACAGCACCAATTGGAGAAGCCATACAATAAAATAAAAAAAATTCAGTGAAACATTCTATTTAGGTGCTCTTATAAACACGTAAACATAAACAATAAAAATTCTTGCAAAATGCTGCGAAAGCATTTAATATAATTGGAGTTTTATATAAATATTTAAAAGCATAGAATTAAAAAAAATTAAGGAATTAATTTGGGGGATGGGTGAATGCATGTGACTGTCAATCTGGAGCTACTTACACAATGTAAATTGAAAACGTGAGTATGATTAAATCCACGTTCAAGCTTGGAGAAGAGCAGCACTCGGCTGAACCCTTCTGCCCCTTCATTCTAGCTGTCACATGTTAAATAAAAGGCTTTTCAAAGCACAATTACATTATAAAATTCATTGATACATAACTCGTTTTCATAGTTGTGTTGTAGAGACGGTCTTTCTGGGAGTTCATTCGACTTTGTCTTCTATTTCTAGAATGTAGATTGACATGTCTTATCTTAGTTTCCTGGCAAATATTGAAGTATAGATACTGTAAATGTATTGTGCATATTTCTATCTGGACAGACAATGGTTAAAATTTATACTGTAGTTTATTATATTTATCTTTTTGACTATTCGGGATGATGATCTCTGTAAAAGCATTGGGAAGGGATCATACATGCATATTTAGCATCAGATTGATTTTATGTTATTTTTTATCAGAAGCACATAAAAAAAGAAAACAAAGAAAAGAGTCTACATGACTGTATTTTCAGCCTGAGTGCGATCCGATAAAACATTGGATCACACTCGGACCATTGTTAGTCTATGGGGCACATACAATTTTTTCCTCGGACACAGTCTGTTTAATTATAAAATTGCAGAATGCCTGCCATACAAGTCAAAGAGTCCATGGAAAATATTGGACTGCACTTGGATATCATCCGAGTGCAGTTTAATGTTTTCCACCGACTCATTGATTTTCAAGAACTTACAGAATGGAGAAAATGGAGAATTTTTTTTACCATCTTCTCCTCGTCCAAGAAAATCAAATCACGCTATGAGCATACTCTGATTAAAATCAGTTTGATTAGAGTGTGATTTGCATAATGGACCTGATCCTCTCGAATGAGAGAATATATGCTCATCTGCACCTGCCCTTATAGGGAAAAATTATACATAGAGAAAAACAGATCCGATAATCACATTTTACTAACAATATAGTTTCTAAAATGTCTTAATCTCAACCAATACCATTCCCAGGAACACCAGACTCAACCCAGAACACCCTTGATCCAACCTGGACACCCACTATTGGGTGGTTCTTAGATAAACTCCCCCTCTTTTTTCCCAAAAGTCCCAGAAAATGAGAGTTGGCATCTTTTCAACATAGGCAATGGAACTGTTGCTACGCTTGTTGTATATGTAATAAGAAGCAGTGATATTTCTGCAGAACTCCTGCAGGATGCGCCATTAATGAGGAGAGACTGCCATCTGCTGGCCTGCCAAAATCAAATCCAAATTGTGCTGAAAGATTTACAAGGTAAATGGCCTCATGTACTGGACTGGATCAGGTGCCCACAGGGAGAACTTCCCTGATATAAAAGCCCTGCCCTCCAAACCATGAAGAGATTTGGTGCCAAGGAAGAGAACGGAGCAGACATGCTCCAGAGACACAGCTGAGAGCAGAGTGACAGGCCTCAGCAGGATGTCTGCGCCACCCAAGTGCTGGTCGCTGCCTGGCAGGGTCCAGATTTCCCGTAGGAGATCTCCAAGTATCACCTATGCTGGTCAGAGCCAGGATCTGCCCCAAACACTGGTGAAGCATCCAAGGCCCAACATCGCCTGTCAAGAGCTGAGGCCTAGAGCATAGAAGATCGGTGAGGAGACTGTGACAGTGATTAGAAACAGAGCACGTGAGCAAGGCCGTCACTTCCAGCTATCATCCCCGGTACCAGGATTGACTGGGATTAGGGCCTCGGGTTGGGAGGGTGCTGGTTGGTGCTTGAAAGGCTCAACTGGCTTTGATAGACTAGGTCAGAAAGAGAGTTGCGGCCTAGCGGGAAAACCCGGTGACCCCCGCTAGGGCCAGAGCTTCAGAGAGAATTAAGTGGTGACTCCCATGACTGGGGGGCATCACCTTTTGTGAAAAAGAACATTAACGAGTGAAAGACTTTCTTTGTTATTCTAAACTTATTGTTATTCTTTCTGTTGTTGATTTGCATAGTTACTAACACTAATCGTTTTGCTGTAGTGCTGTGTATAGATTTATGTCAATCCCTGACTGTTTCCTGCCTCGAGATCTCTGTTTGTTGCATCCAGACACCTGCATTACATATACATGGCATTTGTTCAGAGCTGAGTGTACAAACTAAGAAGGCAGAAACAGTAAAAAAAACTATTACTACTACTACGTTCTCTGTCTTCCCGCACTGTCGTTCTCTCTCTTTCTCCATGACAGACACCTGACCTGTAAGTAGTCATTTTTTAGAACTGAGTAGAGTGAGCAGTTGCTTAGGGATTATACTTTGTAAAATGAATTTATTGCTCTGATAAAGTTTGATAAGTTGTATGTAAAATATATTTTAGTATCATTATCATTTTGCTTAAAAAACAGAGTAAAGATGACACACCCCATTTTTAGGTGTGTGCTACCTCTGGAAATTAGTGACGGACATACCGTATTTTAACATTGACTATGTCATATCTTGTCCTTCCTTTATGCTGAGATGTATGCATGTGTGGGAGGTGAGCAAAGCCATACTATAATGCTGAAGTCATAGGAATTTGTGATAACTTGGTCCTCGGGGACCAACATATATGGTTAGTAATTGTATTACTTCACACAGTAATTGTGTAAGTCTATCTGCCTTCTCTGTCATCTCCGGGATTATTACCTCTGACAATGAACAGGGAAATCCTTTACAGATGTTTATTGTAAAACATAATTCGACTGCCCACAGGAACTGGATGACAGCGCACAAAAGCCGAGTCTCATAGAAGAGGTGATTTAGGATCTGCATAAAGGATGTCTTAGCTAAGCAGATCTAGTGTGTATCAGACATGTGCATATCATCAGCCTGGAGTTCAGTGCTGTGCTATCATACGCCAGCATTAATGCAACACATGTGAAAAATGATTAACCTTCATAGAATGCTCACTTCAAACAATGGGAAAAAAGCCATAACGTCAATTCAGTCCACCATCACATTTTTGCAATATTATTTCATATAAACAATTAAAGTGAATGTTCACTTTTTAACACTATGAGGGAAATTATAAAAGTCTGTATGCCACTTTAATAGCATAAAAAAGTTGTGAATTTTGATAGTGCATTCTGTAGCAGTGCTAAAATTTGCAATTTTACACATCATTCACTTGGGATGGTTTAGTAGTAAAATTGGGGTTCTATGCCAACCCACAAATTTACCATCATTTACCCAGAAATTGACTTGGATTTCAATTTCTGGCTGTATTATAGTTAAATATATGACCATTGGATCTTAAAAGTTGTTCATACTGCATCTTTTTCCGGCAATCAAAAACATCAGTTTTTCAGGCGGAAGATGCTACAGAAATCACTCTTTCTATTGGTGTTTTCTCAGCATTTTGAAAGTCAAAAAGAATTAAAATAAAAACAATTCTTGAACTACTGATTTTTGTTCATTCTACCTCCCAATAATCAGAATAGAAAGTGTTCACTCCACAAAAAAGTTCATACAGCTATATTGGAGGAAAATTTTAAAAAGTTATGACTAGACATGAGCGAACATCATCGGATCCCTCCTTATTCGGATTGCTAATAGAGCTTACCGAATAGCTGCAGCGGGAACCCGGACACCTGAAGCGCTCCCGATAGTTAGGTGTCCATCGCCACAGCTGCATGTGTAGCGGCTGTGTGACAGTCACAACACACAAGCTCTCCATGCATATGTTGTCCACGATAAAGATTGAAAGAGGACAGCGCCACATCAGGAAGTGATAGACAGTAATACACTTTATTCTGCCTCCTGCGGCAACGTTTCGGTCCGAAGACCTTTTTCAAGCATATGTTGTGACTGTCACACAGCCGTGACACATGCAGCTAAGGCGCCAGACACCTGATTATCAGGAGCGCTCCAGGTATCCGGGTTCCCGATGCTGCTTCTTCGGTAAGCACTATAGTGTCATGGTTCCCAATGGCAGGGGAACGTCAGGACACATAAATAACGAACGAGCTCTTGGGTGATGGAATCTCGAGCTGACCGTGAGCTAAACCTACCACACAACTAATAGTGGCCGGGGGGCGTGCCTACGTTTTATCCCTAGACGTCTCTCGCCAGCCGGAGAACTAACTTACCCTAGTAGAGGAAAAAACAGACCTGGCTTACCTCTAGGGAAATTCCCCCAAAAAGGAGACAGAAGCCCCCCACATATATTGATGGTGAGTTCAGAGGAAAAGACATACGCAGTATGAAGGTAGGTTCAGCAAAGCGAGGTCCGCTTACTAGATAGTAGAAAGATACAAAAGGGAACTGCACGGTCAGCTGAAAACCCTTTTAAAATACCATCCTGAAATTACTTTAAAACTCATGTGTCAACTCATGACACCGGAGTGGTAATTTCAGCCCACAAGAGCTTCCAGCTACAGAGAAAGACTTAACTGTAAACTGGAACAAAAATGCAAACAAACTTAGGACTAAGAGTCCAACTTAGCTGATCAGTAGTCTAGGAGCAGGAACATGCAACAGAAAGGCTCTGGTTACATTGATGGCCGGCAAGGCAATGACTGAAGAGCAGGAATAAATAGGAACTCCCCACTACTGATGAAAACAGGTGAACTGAGAAAGAAAACACACCCGAGTCACCAGTACCACTAGCCACCACCAGAAGGAGCCCAAAAGCAGATTCACAACAGTACCCCCCCCTCAAGGAGGGGGCACCGAACCCTCACAAGAACCACCAGGGCGATCCGGATGAGCCCTATGAAAGGCACGAACCAAATCAGAGGCGTGAACATCAGAAGCAGTTACCCAAGAATTATCTTCCTGACCATAACCCTTCCACTTAACCAGATATTGTAGTCTCCATCTGGAAATACGGGAGTCCAAGATTTTCTCCACAACATACTCCAATTCACCCTCAACCAGCACAGGAGCAGGAGGCTCAGTAGAAGGAACAACCGGCACCTCATACCTCCGCAACAACGACCGATGGAAGACATTATGGATAGCGAAAGATGCCGGAAGGTCCAAACGAAAGGATACAGGGTTAAGAATCTCCAAAATCCTATAAGGACCGATGAACCGAGGCTTAAACTTAGGAGAAGAAAACCTCATAGGGACAAAACGGGAAGACAACCACACCAAGTCCCCAACACGAAGACGAGGACCAACACGACGACGGCGGTTGGCAAAATGCTGAGTCTTCTCCTGGGACAACTTCAAATTGTCCACCACCTGTCCCCAAATCCGATGCAACCTATCCACCATAGTATCCACTCCAGGACAATCCGAAGACTCCACCTGACCGGAAGAAAAACGAGGGTGAAACCCCGAATTGCAAAAGAAAGGAGAAACCAAAGTGGCAGAACTAGCCCGATTATTGAGGGCAAACTCTGCCAACGGCAAAAAGGCAACCCAGTCATCCTGATCCGCAGACACAAAACACCTCAAATAAGTCTCCAAGGTCTGATTAGTTCGCTCCGTCTGGCCATTAGTCTGAGGATGGAACGCAGACGAAAAAGACAAATCAATGCCCATCCTAGCACAGAATGCCTGCCAAAATCTAGACACGAACTGGGTCCCCCTGTCAGAAACAATATTTTCCGGAATACCATGCAAGCGAACCACATTTTGAAAAAACAGAGGAACCAATTCGGATGAGGAAGGCAACTTAGGCAAAGGTACCAAATGAACCATCTTTGAAAAACGGTCACACACCACCCAAATGACAGACATTTTCTGAGAAGCAGTGAGATCAGAAATAAAATCCATAGAGATGTGAGTCCAAGGCCTCTTCGGAATAGGCAAAGATAACAACAATCCGCTAGCCCGAGAACAACAAGGCTTGGCCCGAGCACAAACATCACAAGACTGCACAAAAACTCGTACGTCTCGAGACAGGGAAGGCCACCAGAAGGACCTAGCCACCAAATCCCTAGTACCAAAGATTCCAGGATGACCTGCCAACGCAGAAGAATGAACCTCCGAGATGACTCTACTGGTCCAATCATCAGGAACAAACAGTCTACCAGGCGGGCAACGATCAGGTCTATCCGCCTGAAACTCCTGCAAAGCCCGTCGCAGGTCTGGGGAAACAGCAGATAATATCACCCCATCCTTAAGGATATCTGTAGGTTCAGAATCACCAGGGGAATCAGGCTCAAAACTCCTAGAAAGGGCATCTGCCTTCACATTCTTAGAACCTGGTAGGTATGAGACCACAAAATTAAACCGAGAGAAAAACAACGACCAGCGCGCCTGTCTAGGATTCAGGCGCTTGGCAGACTCGAGATAAATCAGATTCTTGTGATCGGTCAATACCACCACCTGATGTCTAGCCCCCTCAAGCCAATGACGCCACTCCTCAAAAGCCCACTTCATAGCCAAAAGCTCCCGATTACCAATATCATAGTTTCGCTCGGCGGGCGAAAATTTTCGAGAAAAGAACGCACAAGGTCTCATCACGGAGCAGTCGGAACTTTTCTGCGACAAAACCGCCCCAGCTCCGATCTCTGAAGCGTCGACCTCAACCTGAAAAGGAAGAGCAACATCAGGCTGACGCAACACAGGGGCAGAAGAAAAGCGGCGCTTAAGCTCCCGAAAGGCATCCAAAGCAGCAGTGGACCAATCAGCAACATCAGCACCCTTTTTAGTCAAATCAGTCAAAGGTTTAGCAACATCCGAAAAACCAGTTATAAATCGACGATAAAAATTAGCAAAGCCCAAGAATTTCTGAAGGCTCTTAAGAGAAGTAGGTTGCGTCCAATCACAAATAGCCCGAACCTTGACAGGATCCATCTCAATGGAAGAAGGGGAAAAAATGTACCCCAAAAAAGAAATCTTTTGAACCCCAAAAATACACTTAGAACCCTTCACACACAAGGAATTAGCCCGCAAAACCTGAAAAACTCTCCTGACTTGTTGGACATGAGAGTCCCAGTCATCCGAAAAAATCAAAATATCATCCAGATACACAATCATAAATTTATCCAAATATTCACGGAAAATGTTATGCATAAAGGACTGAAAGACTGAAGGGGCATTTGAAAGACCAAAAGGCATTACTAAATACTCAAAATGGCCCTCGGGCGTATTAAATGCGGTTTTCCACTCATCCCCCTGCTTAATTCGCACCAAATTATACGCCCCACGAAGATCAATCTTAGAGAACCACTTAGCCCCCTTTATTCGAGCAAACAAATCAGTCAGCAGTGGCAGAGGATACTGATATTTGACTGTAATTTTATTCAAGAGTCGATAATCAATACACGGCCTCAAAGAGCCATCTTTTTTAGACACAAAGAAAAAACCGGCTCCTAAGGGAGATGAAGAAGGACGAATATGTCCCTTTTCCAGGGACTCCTTAATATACTCTCACATAGCAACATGTTCAGGTACGGATAAATTAAACAAACGACCCTTTGGAAATTTACTGCCTGGAATCAGATCTATGGTACAATCGCAATCTCTGTGAGGAGGGAGTGAACCAAGCTTAGGCTCCTCAAAAACATCACGATAATCAGACAAAAATGCCGGAATCTCAGAGGGAATAGATGATGAAATGGAAACCAAAGGTACGTCCCCATGAGCCCCCAGACATCCCCAGCTTAACACAGACATTGCTTTCCAGTCAAGGACTGGATTATGAGATTGTAACCATGGCAATCCGAGCACCAAAACATCATGTAGATTGTACAACACAAGGAAGCGAATCACCTCCTGATGGTCTGGAGTCATACGCATAGTCACTTGTGTCCAGTATTGTGGTTTATTACTAGCCAATGGCGTAGAATCAATACCCTTCAGAGGTATAGGGACTTCCAGAGGCTCTAGATTAAACCCACAGCGCCTGGCAAAGGACCAATCCATAAGACTCAAAGCGGCGCCAGAGTCGACATAGGCGTCCGCGGTAATTGACGATAATGAACAAATCAAGGTCACAGATAGAATAAACTTAGACTGTAAAGTGCCAATTGAAACAGACTTATCAACCTTCTTTGTGCGTCTAGAGCATACTGATATAACATGAGTTGAATCACCACAATAGAAGCACAACCCATTTTTTCGCCTAAAATTCTGCCGTTCGCTTCTGGACAGAATTCTATCACATTGCATATTCTCTGGCGCCTTCTCAGAAGACACCGCCAAATGGTGCACAGGTTTACGCTCCCGCAAACGCCGATCAATCTGAATAGCCATTGTCATGGACTCATTCAGACCTGTAGGCG